>NC_091306.1:24354504-24369504 GCF_038502225.1 Cherax quadricarinatus | reverse complement strand
CCTTGTTGCAAACCTTTGTACTTTCTCTAGTTTCTTGACGTGCTTTATCAAGTGCGGGTTCCAAACAGGTGCTGCATACTCCAGTATGGGCCTGACATACACGGTGTACAGTGTCTTGAATGATTCCTTACTAAGGTATCGGAATGCTGTTCTCAGGTTTGCCAGGCGCCCATATGCTGCAGCAGTTATCTGATTGATGTGTGCTTCCGGAGACATGCTCGGTGTTATACTCACCCCAAGATCTTTCTCCTTGAGTGAGGTTTGCAGTCTTTGGCCACCTAGCCTATACTCTGTCTGTGGTCTTCTGTGCCCTTCCCCTATCTTCATGACTTTGCATTTGGCAGGATTAAATTCGAGAAGCCATTTGCTGGACCAGGTGTCCAGTCTGTCCAGGTCTCTTTGAAGTCCTGCCTGGTCCTCATCAGATTTAATTCTCCTCATTAACTTCACATCATCTGCAAACAGGGACACTTCTGAGTCTAACCCTTCCGTCATGTCGTTCACATATACCAAAAATAGCACTGGTCCTAGGACCGACCCCTGTGGGACCCCGCTCGTCACAGGTGCCCACTGTGATACATCATTACGTACCATGACTCGTTGTTGCCTCCCTGTCAGGTATTCTCTGATCCATTGCAGTGCCCTTCCTGTTATATGCGCCTGATGCTCTAGCTTCTGCACTAATCTCTTGTGAGGAACTGTGTCAAAGGCCTTCTTGCAGTCCAAGAAGATGCAATCAACCCACCCCTCTCTCTCTTGTCTTACTTCTGTTATTTTATCATAAAACTCCAGAAGGTTTGTGACACAGGATTTGCCTTCCGTGAATCTGTGCTGGTTGGCATTTATACTCCTGTTCCGTTCCAGGTGCTCCACCACTCTCCTCCTGATAATCTTCTCCATAATTTTGCATACTATACACGTCAATGACACAGGTCTATAGTTTAGTGCCTCTTTTCTGTCTCCTTTTTTGAAAATGGGAACTACATTTGCCGTCTTCCATACCTCAGGTAGTTGCCCAGTTTCCAGGGATGTGTTAAAGATTGTGGTAAGTGGTACGCACAACATATCTGCGTGTGTGTGTGTGTGTGTGTGTGTGTGTGTGTGTGTGTGTGTGTGTGTGTGTGTGTGTGTCTGTGTCTCAACAATCAATATTTGCACCAATAACTCATTACAGTTGTGACCGGGTGTGGAAGTGTGAATTGCTCATTACTCTATAATTTGTTCATGATCGTAGCCATGTATAAACGTAAGTAACCATTCTTACAGAATTCATTACCTTTGTAACTTGTGAGCTCATTACCTTTGTACCTAGTTCAGCTATCAAAACTTTGGGGGCCCAGTCCCTGGACCCATTACGTACCTCTGTAATCTGTAAATACCTTTGTAACTTGTCATGATTGTGACAAGACGTACCTGGAGTTCATTACCTTTGTAAATTGTGAGTTCATTACCTTTGTAAATTGTGAGTTCATTACCTCTGTTACTTGTTCAGCTATCAAAACTTTGGAGTCCAGTCCCTGGACCAATTATGTACCTCTGTAAATTTTGACTACCGCCCACAGGATGGGTATGGGGAGCATAATAAACATATTAAACTAACGACCTGACGCCTAGGTCTGACGCCGGTGACGAACAAAGGTGCTGAGACTTAAGCCGGAAAGGAGTGTCTCCAACAGACATTTGCCAAGGCAAGGTGACCATATAATTGGTTAAATTAGGTCTCCCCAGAGACCTCACAAGCCCAGTTGAACTACATCACACTCGCCCAGACGACCTACCTCGCCCAGACGACCTACCTCGCCCAGACGGCCTCCCTCGCCCAGACGACCTACCTCGCCCAGACGACCTACCTCGCCCAGACGACCTACCTCGCCCAGACGGCCTCCCTCGCCCAGACGGCCTCCCTCGCCCAGACGGCCTCCCTCGCCCAGACGGCCTCCCTAGCCCAGACGGCCTCCCTCGCCAAGACGGCCTCCCTCGCCCAGACGGCCTCCCTCGCCCAGACGGCCTCCCTCGCCCAGACGACATACCTCGCCCAGACGACCTACCTCGCCCAGACGGCCTCCCTCGCCCAGACGACCTACCTCGCCCAGACGACCTACCTCGCCCAGACGACCTACCTCGCCCAGACGGCCTCCCTCGCCCAGACGACCTACCTCGCCCAGACGACCTCCCTCGCCCAGACGGCCTCCCTCGCCCAGACGGCCTCCCTCGTCCAGACGGCCTCCCTCGCCCAGACGGCCTCCCTCGCCCAGACGGCCTCCCTCGCCCAGACGACCTACCTCGCCCAGACGGCCTCCCTCGCCCAGACGGCCTCCCTCGCCCAGACGGCCTCCCTCGCTCAGACGGCCTCCCTCGCCCAGACGACCTACCTCGCCCAGACGACCTCCCTCGCCCAGACGACCTATCTCGCCCAGACGGCCTCCCTCGCCCAGACGGCCTCCCTCGCCCAGACGGCCTCTCTCGCCCAGACGACCTACCTCGCCCAGACGGCCTCCCTCGCCCAGACGCCCTCCCTCGCCCAGACGGCCTCCCTCGCCCAGACGGCCTCCCTCGCCCAGACGACCTACCTCGCCCAGACGACCTACCTAGCCCAGACGACCTCCCTCGCCCAGACGGCCTCCCTCGCCCAGACGGCCTCCCTCGCCCAGACGGCCTCCCTCGCCCAGACGACCTACCTCGTCCAGACGACCTCCCTCGCCCAGACGACCTACCTCGCCCAGACGGCCTCCCTCGCCCAGACGGCCTCCCTCACCCAGACGGCCTCCCTCGCCCAGACGGCCTCCCTCGCCCAGACGGCCTCCCTCGCCCAGACGGCCTTCCTCGCCCAGACGGCCTCCCTCGCCCAGACGGCCTCCCTCGCCCAGACGCCCTCCCTCGCCCAGACGGCCTCCCTCGCCCAGACGACCTCCCTCGCCCAGACGGCCTCCCTCGCCCAGACGACCTACCTCGTCCAGACGACCTCCCTCGCCCAGACGACCTACCTCGCCCAGACGGCCTCCCTCTCCCAGACGACCTACCTCGTCCAGACGGCCTCCCTCGCCCAGACGGCCTCCCTCGCCCAGACGGCCTCCCTCGCCCAGACGACCTCCCTCGCCCAGACGACCTCCCTCGCCCAGACGACCTCCCTCGCCCAGACGGCCTCCCTCGCCCAGACGACCTCCCTCGCCCAGACGGCCTCCCTCGCCCAGACGGCCTCCCTCGCCCAGACGACCTCCCTCGCCCAGACGGCCTCCCTCGCCCAGACGGCCTCCCTCGCCCAGACGGCCTCCCTCGCCCAGACGGCCTCCCTCGCCCAGACGGCCTCCCTCGCCCAGACGGCCTCCCTCGCCCAGACGGCCTCCCTCGCCCAGACGACCTACCTCGTCCAGACGGCCTCCCTCGCCCAGACGGCCTCCCTCGCCCAGACGGCCTCCCTCGCCCAGACGGCCTCCCTCGCCCAGACGACCTCCCTCGCCCAGACGACCTCCCTCGCCCAGACGGCCTCCCTCGCCCAGACGACCTCCCTCGCCCAGACGGCCTCCCTCGCCCAGACGGCCTCCCTCGCCCAGACGGCCTCCCTCGCCCAGACGGCCTCCCTCGCCCAGACGGCCTCCCTCGCCCAGACGGCCTCCCTCGCCCAGACGGCCTCCCTCGCCCAGACGGCCTCCCTCGCCCAGACGGCCTCCCTCGCCCAGACGGCCTCCCTCGCCCAGACGACCTCCCTCGCCCAGACGGCCTCCCTCGCCCAGACGGCCTCCCTCGCCCAGACGACCTACCTCGCCCAGACGGCCTCCCTCGCCCAGACGACCTACCTCGCCCAGACGGCCTCCCTCGCCCAGACGGCCTCCCTCGCCCAGACGGCCTCCCTCGCCCAGACGACCTACCTCGCCCAGACGGCCTCCCTCGCCCAGACGACCTACCTCGCCCAGACGGCCTCCCTCGCCCAGACGGCCTCCCTCGCCAAGACGGCCTCCCTCGCCCAGACAGCCTCCCTCGCCCAGATGGCCTCCCTCGCCCAGACGACCTCCCTCGCCCAGACGACCTCTCTCGCCCAGACGGCCTCCCTCGCCCAGACGACCTACCTCGCCCAGACGGCCTCTCTCGCCCAGACGGCCTCCCTCGCCCAGACGACCTACCTCGCCCAGACGACCTACCTCGCCCAGACGGCCTCCCTCGCCCAGACGACCTCCCTCGCCCAGACGACCTACCTCGGCCAGACGGCCTCCCTCGCCCAGACGACCTACCTCGCCCAGACGACCTACCTCGCCCAGACGGCCTCCCTCGCCCAGACGACCTCCCTCGCCCAGACGACCTACCTCGCCCAGACGACCTACCTCGCCCAGACGGCCTCCCTCGCCCAGACGACCTACCTCGCCCAGACGACCTACCTCGCCCAGACGACCTCCCTCGCCCAGACGACCTACCTCGCCCAGACGACCTACCTCGCCCAGACGACCTCCCTCGCCCAGACGACCTACCTCGCCCAGACGGCCTCCCTCGCCCAGACGACCTACCTCGCCCAGACGACCTCCCTCGCCCAGACGACCTACCTCGCCCAGACGACCTACCTCGCCCAGACGACCTCCCTCGCCCAGACGACCTACCTCGCCCAGACGACCTCCCTCGCCCAGACGACCTACCTCGCCCAGACGGCCTCCCTCGCCCAGACGACCTACCTCGCCCAGACGACCTCCCTCGCCCAGACGACCTACCTCGCCCAGACGACCTACCTCGCCCAGACGACCTCCCTCGCCCAGACGACCTACCTCGCCCAGACGACCTCCCTCGCCCAGACGACCTACCTCGCCCAGACGGCCTCCCTCGCCCAGACGACCTACCTCGCCCAGACGACCTCCCTCGCCCAGACGACCTCCCTCGCCCAGACGACCTACCTCGCCCAGACGACCTACCTCGCCCAGACGACCTCCCTCGCCCAGACGACCTACCTCGCCCAGACGACCTCCCTCGCCCAGACGACCTACCTCGCCCAGACGGCCTCCCTCGCCCAGACGACCTACCTCGCCCAGACGACCTCCCTCGCCCAGACGACCTACCTCGCCCAGACGGCCTCCCTCGCCCAGACGACCTACCTCGCCCAGACGACCTACCTCGCCCAGACGACGTCCCTCGCCCAGACGGCCTCCCTCGCCCAGACGGCCTCTTTCGCCCAGACGGCCTCCCTCGCCCAGACGACCTACCTCGCCCAGACGACCTACCTCGCCCAGACGACCTACCTCGCCCAGAGTAGTTATACAAAACATGAACAATGACAAAATAAAATTCCAATTCGTCAGTGATGGATATATAGACCTTAAAGTTAAAATGTTCATAGTTGAAAGTTTTCTGAATACAAGACGACGCTCTGTAATGTTAATAAATGTTTACACATTCAAAATTATCTGAGATGATATTATATACTTATTAATAACTAATACTACAACAATTTATATATAAAAACATCGTTTTAACCAACAGTAACGTATTGAAAATTCACCAATAAATTATAAGTAATATTAATATTAATCACCAGAAACAATATCAATAAAGCACAAATTACAGCATGAATAACTGTATAATGTTAAAAAATTATATAACAAAGCTTTATAGTGCAATTATTGTATGTTATATAGCAGCATGTTATAGTTATAATTGTAACTTTCATTTTTAAAGGGGTGGAGGGGTAAGCCAGTGGAAGGCCTCGGTCAGATGACAATAATCTCCAGTGGCGAGTCACCATTTGACTTAAGACCGGCACCAGGAAAGAGAGGAAAAAATTGTTCTGTTTCCTGATGATCAGATCTTACTTAACTCCATGTAAATACAGACACGAGGACCAATAAAACAATTACTAAAGTTATTGAATAAGATTCCAAAATATCAGAAAAGTTAAAAACAAAAAAAATTGTGTAATACACTAGTACTGGTGATTGTTTGTGACCATCTTCCCTCCACAACACACACTAGTACTGGTGATTGTTTGTGACCATCTTCCCTCCACAAGACATACAAGCACTGTGGATTGTTTGTGACCATCTTCCCTCCACAAAACACACTAGTACTGGGGATTGTTTGTGACCATCTTCCCTCCACAGCACACACTAGTACTGGTGATTGTTTGTGACAATCTTCCCTCCAAAACACACACTAGTACTGGTTGTTTGTGTCCATTTTCTCTCCACAAGACACTACTAGTACTGGTGATTGTTTGTGACCATCTTCCCTCCACAAGACACTACTAGTACTGGTGATTGTTTGTGACCATCTTCCCTCCACAAGACACTACTAGTACTGGTGATTGTTTGTGACCATCTTCCCTCCACAAGACACACTAGTACTGGTGATTGTATGTGACCATCTTCCCTCCACAACACACACTAGTACTGGTGATTATTTGTGACCATCTTCCCTCCACAAGATATACAAGTACTGGGGATTGTTCAATTCAATTCAATTCAAAGTTTATTCTCTATAAGGATTACAATGCTGAGTTTACAGAATTTGGTTATTTGTGTGGTTTACATGTAGTAAAATAATAATTACAGAGTGTACCACTAGAACACCTAGCATGGCTAGGCATTTCGGGCAGACTTAGATTAATTCTTAAATTTAAAATATTACAAATTATGAGGTAAGTTGATATTATGGCTAAGTGACTAAATACTAGTTTGTGAGTTTAGCAATGTGAATGCTTTTGTTTTGGTACAGTACATAGTTTCAGTATTGGAGTATCACAGGATTCATTAGGATTCATTAAGATTGAGATTAATATTTCTGTTTATGGTCAAATGAGTGTGAGTGTAAGTGTGAACCACCAGGTGGTATTCGTGTAGTTAGTTGACGGGGTGTATCAGGGAGATAAGATGTTTTCTAATGGTAGTTTTGAAGGTGATGAATGTGTCTGCAGTTCTAGAGTTTTCAGGTAGGGTATTCCAGATTTTAGGGCCTTTGACATACATTGAATTTTTGTAAAGGTTTAGTCGGACACGGGGAATGTCGTAGAGATGTTTGTGTCTGGTGTTATGCCTGTGGGTTCTGTCACAACTATCAAGAAAGCGTTTTAACTCAAGGTTGATATTAGAGTTTAATGCCCTGTAGATGTAGATTGCACAGTAGTAAGTGTGGATGTACTGAACAGGGAGTAAGTTTAGGTCTATGAAGAGTGGGGGGAGTGTGTTGCCAGGGATGGGATTTAGTGATTATTCTTACTGCAGCTTTTTGTTGGGTTATTATTGGCTTTAGGTGTGTTGCTGCAGTTGATCCCCAATCACAAATAGCATAGGTGAGGTATGGATAAATAAGTGAGTGGTATAGTGTGAGAAGGGCATTGTGGAAATTTATTTGGTCCAAATAGTTCCACAGCTCAGATCCAGCATGGCCGTCTGGTCGTCTGAGCCGAGCGGCCCTTAAACCCTCCCAAACAAGGCATTCTCTGGTTGGATGTTGTTGGTAAGCTTATTTAATTTATAGATTTACTCTTCAGGGAAGGAGTAGGTAGTTTTACTGGTAGTATACTAATATTAGGTTTACTAAGGCATCTGTAGATAATGATAGAGTAGACCTAAGACCTTAACATAGGTAGTAATAGGCCGATAATGTAGGCAAACACTAGGATAAGTTAGCTAGGGAGAACTGGCAGCCCTAGCTTGAATGGCGGGGCTCAGGTCACAAAGACAGAATAGCGTCCTTCTTACGACAGACACCGACTGGACAAGACATGCCGTGAACAGCAGATGGCGCCCCCACGTGTCTTCACATCTGAGACCTGGGGAAATCTCGTAGAGGCACCTCGATGTACCGTAGATGATCTCCTCCATCAGCCCATACAGTAAGACGAGATATTCACCTTTTCCCATAGGTTCTGGCCAGTGTCTTAGGAGATTGTGGGTTGAGTTAACTGAGGGCTCGGCGTGCTACAGAGAGAGCATGCCCAGTAAGTACCAGTGTCTCAGAGCCGTCTGAAGCTAGTGTCTAAGTCTGCATAGTTATACTAGGGGATACATACCCTCTGGGATATAGGAATTTCTGAGGTGCAGGCAGGACACTAATTACAATTGAATATTGCAGGAATTAATGCTCCCGGTTGCACGTGGTTTCCAAGGGGGGGTCCAAAGGGGCTAAAGCTAGGCTTAGGAAGTTGAAGATCAGGATATATGCTGCAACACCAAGTAAGTTAGTCCTTTATACGTGCATGCAGGCGAGGTTTCTTGCAATACCAATCATTTGTGAAAATCTGTTCTATAAGCCACTTGTGAGGCTGAGGTACCCACCTCAGAGCTCGGTGTCAACAGAGTTTGCCAGGGTAGGCGACTCACTTGGAGGCAGTCCACACAAATTTTCACAAAAGTGGTCCTTCAAACCGGATGTGGAATAGCTAGGTTAAGCTATCATAGCTAGGCCACAGTTAGGAACCAGTTTAACAGAGTTAGGTTAAGCTATCATAGCTAGGCCACAGTTAAGAACCAGTTTTGCAGAGTTAGGTTAAGCTATCATAGCTAGGCCACAGTTAGGAACCAGTTTAAAAAAGTTAGGTTAAGTTAGCACACCTAGGTCAAAGTTACACAGAGGCTAGGCCAAGCTGACTATACACAGAAGTTGTTATTTGCAGTAATTTACAGGCAGGCCACGTAGGCTAGAGAAGCTTGTGAATTTAATTATTTACAGTGATTACAAGTAATCCAGAGTAGGAGATTTGTGTGTTAATTACTTACAGTGGATTTGCAAGGTAGCCACAGTTAGGCTAGGCTTGTGCAATATTTACAAAAGGTTATAGTAGCTAGGACAGATTTAACCTAGTTATTATTTACAGGGAGTTATAAAGCCAGGTTTTAGTTATAGCACACTAGCTAGGTTAGGATTTACCTTATCCAACCATCCACGCTAGACAGAGTAAGCTGGGCACAGGCCAAGCTGGTTACATACATTATTCATTTACTGTTTCACAAGTTGAATTGTTGAATTTACTTGTGTTAACCAAGTGATTTTAATTTGTATACTGCACTTTTATTGTGATTTTCATCATCTTTGATTCATGTTAATGTGGGATTTGTGAATTATACCTGAGACTAGGTTAAGTCCTGTAATTATTTGCTGGCATTGTACAGTTAAGTGCTAGATTAAGCTTTCACATCGATACACATTTTGATTGGGATTTGAGAGCTAACAGTGTACATTTTTGATTCAGAGTAGAGTCAATATAATAAAGGGAATTGTTAAGCTTGTTGAGAAGCCTTGAGACTCGTTCATTCTCACCTAATACCGTTTGTGCTGTGGGGTGGGCTAATTGAAATACAAATTAGCACCGTGATCTTAACTAAACCGCAACTATGGTAGGTGAAGATGCAGTACCAGCTGTCCCAGCTCTAAGTCAATTAAAGCGGTCTATGGGAGCCTATAAGGGGTGCCTGAGCAAAGCATGTGAGGAGTGTCGTATGGCCAGGCAAGATCAGGACGTAGACTGGGAGGAACTAGAGAGTTGCCTGAAACCTTTGGAGCAAAGACTGGAGGCCTTTGAGAGATCATTTATCCTTTATGAGACAGAGGCCTATACTACAGGTGAGTCTGAATATACGGTCGAAGTAGCACGGACAGACTATGACGAACGAAGGGCAGAGTGTAAAGCAGAGATGAGACTCTGCAGGCAGTTAATAAAGACTTTGAAGGCCGGTACAGCAGGGGCAGCAAATGTTTCAAAGAACACGAACAACAGCACGCCTGTTAATGTGTTGCCCAGATTGCCCCAGTTGAATTTACCAACGTTTGACAGAACCTTAACAGAGTACATTGCTTTCTGGGATCAGTTTAGAGCCCAGATAGATGACAGAAATGATTTGTCAGATGCCGTCAAGTTGCAGTATTTGCGGTCGCAGCTCAAGGGTAAAGCCTTAGATCTGGTCCGGCACTACCCGATTACTGACACTAATTACCAACATGCCAAAGACCAATTAGAAGACATGTTTGGCAACACTGAGGAGATAAAGGTAGCTATACTTTATCGGTTGTTGGATCTAGAGGCTTGCCGACATGACCGTCAAAGTCTAGAGAAGTTCCGTATTGAGGTTATGAGCTTGACCAATAGTTTCAGAGATTTGCATGATGAGAATGATTCAAAATGGATCCTTAGCCAGGTGATTCAGAGGAAACTGGCTAGCACGACAGTGCATGAGTTACACTTAAAACATCGGACGAATAGGTTCACGATAAACCAAATTGTTGAAGGGTTAGGGGATCTCGTATCTCACCTGAGCATAGGTCAGGGGGAGAAATTACCTACCAAGGAGAAGTCGGTCGACTTCCCCAGACATTCGAGAGATAGACCTAAACCACCTCCCACTAAAGTAGGCACGTATTATGCCCAGGGCGAGCCCTCCACCCACAGGGCCAAGGGAGAAGCCACCAAAGCGGCCAGTATGAGACGGTGCGTGTTTTGTGATGAAGAACATGCTAGTTCAGGGTGTTCAAGCTTCACCACCTATAACCAAAGGGTTCAACGGCTAAGAGAGTTGAGACTTTGTTTCAAGTGTTGTGGAGAACATTTTGCCAGGGACTGTAACATCATGCTCAGGGAGTGTCGGGGCTGCCGGAAGGGAAAGCACCACAGTGCACTGTGTCCTAATGATGCCGGATTAGCACAAGTTAAGGAGAGCAAACCGCAAGAAAGGGCGGAGAGCAAGAACAAGTCAGAAGTAACGATGAGTGTGGTGAGTACGGCACCGAGAATTTGTTCTGGTGAGCAGTTTCAAGGCTCGGTGGCCTTGCCCACCATAATGGCGGTGGTCGCGAACGGGAAGAAGTCTGAAACAACCCGTTTGTTCTTCGACAGTGGGGCACAGAGATCCTTCATAGCGGAGAGTCTAGCCACTAGGTTGAAGCTGGAGACAGTTGGTAAAGTTGACATGAAGGTGGAAGGGTTTGGTGGGGAAGTCCCACGCAGGTCTTATCCAGTAGTCAATGTGACGGTCAGGTTAGCCGGGCATCGACGGGAAATTTCAGCCTTGATGGTGAAGAGGCTGCCCAATATCATTACCACTAGGGGACTGGCTGCAGCAGTCAAACGTTTGAGGGAGTTGGGTGTGAAGCTAGCAGAACCAGACATTGCTACAGACAATGTTAGTAATGTAGGCATCTTGGTAGGAGGGGATTACCTAGACGAGTTCGTGTCTACGAGAAGAGTTATCAAGGAAGGTGTGGGCCTGTACAGGACTCCAGCGGGGTACATCGTAGGAGGCAGAATACCAGCTCACTTCCCTGTGACCCCGGGAAAGGAGGGCTCTGGTATTACAGCGACTGAGGCTGTACTGGTGATGCGGATTGGTGTGCACGAAGGCCTGTCAGAGGCGCAAGTTGGCATATCCGACAGTGAGCCGGTCCATAAACTATGGGACCTGGATGTAGTAGGGATTAAAGGAGACCAGCCGCCCCCCGAACACGAAGAGACGTATCGAGATTACTTGAACCATGTGCAGTTCAGGGACGGACAGTATTGGGTGCGACTCCCATGGAAACCGGGCCACCCAACGCTGCCCGCTAATTTCAAGAGGGCACGTGGTCAGTTGAATTCATTGGTGAACAACCTGACCAAGAAGGGTCTGGTGGGGAAATATGATGATATTATTAAGGAACAGCTGGCCCTTGGGTTCATCGAGAAAGTGCCCAATGCCAGCCCTGGGGAAAACACCCATTATCTTCCACACATGGCAGTCACCAAGGAGTCGGTAACCACTCCCATCAGAGTAGTCTTCAACTGCAGCTCGCAGGCGAGTCCCCGAGAGCCATCGTTGAACGACTGTCTGCTCACAGGGCCCTCCCTGACGCAGAAATTAGCAGATGTGTTGTTGAGATTCAGGACGGAACAGTACGCCTATGCGGCAGACATTAGCAAAGCCTTCCTACGTATTGGGTTGCAGCCACAGGATAGGGACTACACAAGGTTCTTGTGGTTGGCTAACAGGGAGGTGCCCAAGCAAGGGTATGATACCTATAGATTCAGGGCAGTGTTGTTTGGTGCCACTAGTTCACCATTCCTATTACAGGCTACCATAGACTACCACCTTGTGAACTGTAACAGCCCGCTTAAAGAATTACTGAAGACCCTATTTTATGTAGACAACATGCAGGGTACCACCTCAGATGAAAGGCTGTTGATGGATATTTACCGAGAGTCTAATCAGGAGATGCTCTCGGCTAACATGCCATTGCGAGAATGGGTGACAAACAATCCAACGTTGCGGGGCATGGTGGAACGTGACTATACTGGCTACTCAGTGCCTGAGGTAACATCGGTGTTGGGACTGGAGTGGGAAATCAAGGAAGACAGACTTAGGCTAAAGAGGAAGCCTGATGGGGAAGGGAAGCTGACCAGGAGGTCTTTGCTGAGCAAAGTGCAGACTGCCTTCGATCCTTTGGGTTTGTTGACACCCATCACCATTCGAGGGAGGATGCTAGTACAACAGACCTGGGAGCTGAACCTAGGTTGGGACGACCCACTGCCAGAAACAGTCTGCCAGGAGTGGGATCTGGTTAACAAAGACCTAGCGGAATTGCACGAGTTCACATTCCCCAGGTCCATCGGGTGCACCGGGCGGGATTATGACTTGCACGTCTTCTGTGACGCCTCCTCCAGGGCCTATGGGGCAGTAGCGTATTTGGTGGCCGGGGACCAAGTCAATCTGGTCACCAGTCGTGCGCGGGTGACACCCCTGAAGGATTGCTCGATCCCAAAGCTAGAGCTCACGGCGATGTTGCTGGGAGCAAGACTGGGTAAGTACGTAGAGGAGGTGTTAAGTAATCTGAGGGTGACACACACCTATGTATGGACAGACTCGGAGGTGGCCTTACAGTGGGTCCAGAATGACAGGTCTAAGCTCCCCTATGTCAGGAATCGGGTAAAGGAGATACGGGAACTACAGTCAACGTCAACAATTCTGTATGTGCCTACAGATCAAAACCCAGCCGACCTGATAAGCCGAGGGGTGACACACAGAAAGTTGAGTAAAAGTGAGCTTTGGTTCAAAGGCCCAGACTGGTTACCGGCAAGGGATTGCTGGCCGGAGCAGAAATTCGTGGAGACAATCAGCAGCATAGTACATTTTGCGGGGGAACACGACACTGAATTATTTGATCCCAGGCGCTACTCCTCGTGGAGAAAACTTATAGGAGTCACAGAAATGGTATTTCGATTCGTGAGGAAGCTGCATGACAAGATAAGCCAGGGTCGACAGTTGTCTCTAGTGGGTCCCAGAGAATATTGGATAAGGCAGTACCAAAGGGGGAGGTTTCCAGGAGTGCTGGAAGTACTTGCGACCCGGTAGCAGGTTATGGCGTCAGGACGCGTGTCCAACGATGACGACTCAGGGAACAGCAAATTGGTTCACTCATTGGGATTGTTCCTAGATCATGCGGGGCTAATAAGATGCAGGGGAAGAATACAAAACTCTGAGCTCAGCTATGGGGCCAAACATCCCGTGCTACTGGGAAAGGAGGGATGGGCGACAGAGCTATTGATACAAGATGCCCATCAGAGGACCTTACATGGGGGGTTTGGAGATACCCTCACCTGCCTACGTCAGAATTACTGGGTACTGAAGGGTCGAGCTGCCGTCAAAAGGGTGCTAAAGAGTTGCACGGTCTGCCGGCGGTACGATGGGAGGACCCTACCCTACCCAGGTCCACCACCGCTGCCTCAGGAGCGGGTACATAGTGACAGGCCCTTTGAGACTGTAGGGATAGACTATACTGGGGCTATCACATTGAAGAACCCAGGAGACGTTAAGGAGGGCCCTCAGAAAGTATATGTCTGCCTGTTTACCTGTGCCACTACTCGAGCGGTGCATTTGGAGTTGGCAGAAGATATGACGACAGAGACTTTCGTGAAGTTGTTCAGGAGGTTTACTGCCAGATTCTCGTGCCCGCGATTGATTATCTCGGACAATGGCACAAGCTTTAGGGCGGCCGATAAAGTTTTCAGGAATCTTAGGGACAACGGAGAAGTACGAGAACACCTGAAGAGAATAGTGTGTGAGTGGAGGTTCATAGCTCCCAGGGCACCCTGGCAAGGGGGATTCTATGAACGCATGGTGGGCACAGTCAAAAGGTGCATTCGGAAGGTCTTACACGGCAGGAGGGTGAGCTGTGATGAACTGAGGACAGTGTTAGTTGAGATAGAGGCAAGAGTTAATAACAGGCCTCTGACCTACGTACAAAATGGGATTGACGAGCAAGAAGCTCTCACCCCCAATCACATGCTGTTTGGAAGAAGGATTGAGCCCTTCCCCGCAATTTTGAGTCAGTCTTCCAAGGAGCTGGATTATTATGGGCCAGATGGTCCCCCCATCAATGAAGAACTGCACAGGAGTCACAACAGACTGGTGAATATCCTGGACAAATGGAACCAGGTGTGGCGCAGGGATTACTTGACAACCTTGCGGGAACATTTCTATGGTGCCGACCCCGAGGCGAATAAGATGATGCTAAGTGAAGGGGACCTGGTGCTGGTAGAATCCGAGGCGCCGAGGGCATACTGGCCTCTTGGCCTGGTAGTGTCAACCCACCCAGACAAGGCTGGGCGGTTGAGAATGGTGAAAGTGAGAATGAACGGTGTCGAGACTATAAGACCCATCAACAGGCTTTTGCCTCTCGAGGTCCACACGGTGGGACCGGGACATGAGAAATCAGACCAGAGGTTGAGCGAGCTGAGCGGCCGGACGACCCGTCGAACGGCGCTCGAGTCCAGGGCCCACTGGGGGGGCCTGCGGGAGGCAGACTTGATCTAGACTTAGCGCCTACCTTCGCCGGCGGGAGGATGTGGAAATTTATTTGGTCCAAATAGTTCCACAGCTCAGATCCAGCATGAGCGTCTGGTCGTCTGAGCCGAGCGACCCTTAAACCCTCCCAAACAAGCAAGGCATTCTCTGGTTGGCGGTTGGTAAGCTTATTTAATTTATAGATTTACTCTTCAGGGAAGGAGTAGGTAGGTTTACTGGTAATACACTAATATTAGGTTTACTAAGGCATCTGTAGATA
>NC_091306.1:24262004-24349504 GCF_038502225.1 Cherax quadricarinatus | reverse complement strand
AGATCAAACAAAAATGATCCTAAATGGATGAACAATAGATTAAAATATCTGATTGGTCAAAAGAGAGGCATATATAGGCAAATCAAAAGAGGAGAGGGGCAATTAAGAAATCGATATATTCAGTTAAAGAGAGAAATAAAAAAGGGAATTAGAAAAGCAAAAAGAGATTATGAGGTTAAAGTTGCAAGAGAATCGAAGACTAACCCAAAAGGATTCTTCAGGTATACAGAAGTAAGATCAGGGACAAGATAGGCTCACTCAAAAGTTCCTCGGGTCAGCTCACTGACAGTGATAAGGAAATGTGTAGCATTTTTAACACATACTTCCTCTCAGTTTTTACACAGGAGGATACCAGCGATATTCCAGTAATGATAAATTATGTAGAACAGGACGATAATAAACTGTGCACGATTAGGGTCACAAGTGACATGGTCCTTAGGCAAATAGATAAATTAAAACCTAACAAATCCCCAGGCCCTGATGAACTGTATGCAAGGGTTCTAAAGGAATGTAAAGAGGAGCTTAGAACACCTTTGGCTAATCTTTTCAACATATCACTACAAACTGGCATGGTGCCAGATAAGTGGAAAATGGCAAATGTGATACCTATTTTCAAAGCAGGTGACAGGTCCTAGCTTCGAACTATAGACCAATAAGCCTAACCTCCATAGTGGGAAAATTTATGGAATCAATAATTGCCGAGGCAGTTCGTAGCCACCTTGAAAAGCATAAATTAATCAACGAATCTCAGCATGGTTTTACAAAGGGGCGTTCCTGCCTTACGAATTTATTAACTTTTTTCACTAAGGTATTTGAGGAGGTAGATCATGGTAATGAATATGATAATGTGTACATGGACTTCAGTAAGGCTTTTGACAGGGTTCCACATCAGAGACTATTGAGGAAAATTAAAGCACATGGAATAGGAGGAGAAATTTTTTCATGGATAGAGGCATGGTTGACAAATAGGCAGCAGAGAGTTTGCATAAATGGGGAGAAATCAGAGTGGGGAAGCGTCACGAGCGGTGTTCCGCAGGGGTCAGTGTTGGGCCCCCTGCTGTTCACAATCTACATAAACGACATAGATGAGGGCATAAAGAGCGACATCGGCAAGTTTGCCGATGACACCAAAATAGGCCGTCGAATTCATTCTGACGAGGACATTCGAGCACTCCAGGAAGATTTGAATAGACTGATGCAGTGGTCGGAGAAGTGGCAGATGCAGTTTAATATAGACAAATGCAAAGTTCTAAATGTTGGACAGGACAATAACCATGCCACATATAAACTAAATAATGTAGATCTTAATATTACGGATTGCGAAAGGGATTTAGGAGTTCTGGTTAGCAGTAATCTGAAACCAAGACAACAGTGCTTAAGTGTTCGCAATAAAGCTAATAGAATCCTTGGCTTCATATCAAGAAGCATAAATAATAGGAGTCCTCAGGTTGTTCTTCAACTCTATACATCCTTGGTTAGGCCTCATTTAGATTATGCTGCACAGTTTTGGTCACCATATTACAGAATGGATATAAATTCTCTGGAAAATGTACAAAGGAGGATGACAAAGTTGATCCCATGTATCAGAAACCTTCCCTATGAGGATAGACTAAGGGCCCTGAATCTGCACTCTCTAGAAAGGCGTAAAATTAGGGGGGATATGATTGAGGTGTATAAATGGAAGACAGGAATAAATAAAGGGGATGTAAATAGTGTGCTGAAAATATCTAGCCTAGACAGGACTCGCAGCAATGGTTTTAAGTTGAAAAAATTCAGATTCAGGAAGGATATAGGAAAGTACTGGTTTGGTAATAGAGTTGTGGATGAGTGGAACAAACTCCCGAGTACAGTTATAGAGGCCAGAACGTTGTGTAGCTTTAAAAATAGGTTGGATAAATACATGAGTGGATGTGGGTGGGTGTGAGTTGGACCTGATAGCTTGTGCTACCAGGTCGGTTGCCGTGTTCCTCCCTTAAGTCAATGTGACCTGACCTGACTAGGTTGGGTGCATTGGCTTAAGCCGGTAGGAGACTTGGACCTGCCTCGCATGGGCCAGTAGGCCTTCTGCAGTGTTCCTTCGTTCTTATGTTCTTATACTGTAATGGTCAAGTTTGTGGAGTAGGATGCCGTGGTCTACTGTGTCAAAAGCTTTTCTTAGGTCACTAAAAATTCCTAGTGGATATTCCTTATTTTCCAATGCTGTGTAAAGCAGATCTAGCATTTTTATGATTGCATCATTAGTGCTTTTATTTTTCTTGAATCCAAATTGGCAGGGGTTGAGTATGTTTTGTGCCGTTATAGTCTCCTGTGCACGAGTTTCTCAAAGATTTTGGATAGCAAAGTTTGATATTGGCCTATAGTTGTTTAAATCTGTAGGGTCACCACCTTTATGTATTGGTGTAACCCTTGCTGTCTTGAGTAGTTTCGGGAAGGTGCTAGTTTCTAGTGACTTGTTAAAAAGTAATGAAATAACATGCGAAAGGACATGGGCTGCTCGCTTGTACAATAATGGTGGGACATGAGACAGATTCCCTGAGTTATTTTTAAGTGACTTTATAATCTCGGTGACTTCCGTGGGCTCAGTTGGTGCAAGATAGAAGGAATTTGGGAAATTCCCATCTTGCTAGTCCCCGGCATGGGCATTGGTACGTGGGATTTTATTGGCGAGATTAGATCCTATGGTTGAGAAGAAGTCGTTTATCTTGTTAGCTGTGTCAGTGGGATGCAGTGGTGTTTTAATAGGTTTAGTTAGGACAATATTCTTGTTTTTTTCAGTTTGTGGGTCCCTAGAATCTGAGAGAGTGTTTTCCAGGTCTTTTTTTATATCTTCTCTTGTGTCTGTGAATCTACTGGAGTAGTATAGTTGTTTGGCTTTCTTTATTACTTTGGTGAGAACTGATGCATAGTGTTTAAGAATATCTTTGTGTATTAAGCCCTGTCTATATTGCTTTTCATATTGGTGTTTCTTATCAATGGATTTCAGAATGGTGCTGGTTAGCCATGGGCAACCAAACCGTTTGTTTGTGATCTGTTTCGTTTTTATAGGACAATGTTTGTTGTATAGTCTAAGTAATTTGTTAAGAAAAATATGTGTCCAGTCATCAATACCATTGGCCTTGGAGAATTCTGTAGGCCAGTCAACAGTCTCTAGGTCAGCTGTGAACTTTCTTATTGAGGCCTCATCATGGAGTCTAAATGAAACTTTGTTGTATTCAAGTGGTGGTTTTCTTATGTTTGTCAAGAGGAAGGTAGGGTAGTGGTCTGTAGTGCTATCTGTGATTATCCCTGATTTAAGAGGGGCTAGTATATTGGTCCATATGTGGTCTATTATGGTTGCACTTGTCTCAGTGAGCCTGGTTGGTTTAATTATTGTTGGTATGAGAAGTGTGATGTTCATATTGTTGATGAAATCAGCTACAGGCTGATCATCTAGTAGGCCAAGGTTGATGTTGAAGTCTCCAGCTAAGAGAAGGTGGTGCTTATTCATTTGTCTGTTTGTTATTAGTGCCTTTAATTTCTCACTGAAATTTGGGATGTTTGTGTGGGGTATCCGGTAAATGGCACCGATTGTTATAGGTGTCTTAAGGTTTTTTACAGTAAAATTAGCAAAAATGTATTCCCCATATTCATCACTAAAGCAAGTGGTGTTAATACAAGATAATTGGTTAGAGTAATAGATTGCAATACCACCCCCAACTTGGTTTGGTCTGCAGTTGTGGATTGCTGTGTATCCTGGTAGAGGGTAGATTTATTTATTTATTTATTTATTTATTTATAATTTGAGCACACTTACAGAGGTACAAAAAAAAATACAGATAAGAGCAGCATGCCAAAGCCACTTATACTATGCATAGCATTACGGGCTGGCTTAAAATTAACTTAAGATTAACTAAGCAATGATGAAATCAGTGAAAAACATTAATGTAAACTGATTACTATAAAGCACAAGTGAGTATTACAAAGACAGGTCATATGGTTGCATGCATTGTTGTAAATTCAGTAGAATGGAGTATTCTGTTAGGTAGTGAATTTAAAAAATAATAAAGTTAGATTGGGTTTTAGGTTTAACATTTATGTGATATAATTGTGAGAAACATTTAAGATATACAATTTATAAGGTTCAGTTATTCAGTATTTATTTGGTTTTGGGTGAGTAAGTGATCTTTGAGAAGAGACTTGAATTTATAAACAGGTAGTGTTTCTTTTATATTAACAGGTAATGAATTCCAGATTTTAGGGCCTTTTATGTGCATTGAGTTTTTGCATAGCGTGAGATGGACACGAGGAATATCAAAGAGTGATCTGTGCCTTGTGTTATGGTCATGTGTTCTGTTGAGGTTGGCAAGGAGATGTTTGAGGGGAGGGTTAATATCAGAGTTGAGTGTTCTATGTATGTAATAGGTGCAGTAATAAGTATGGATGTTTTGTATGGTGAGTAGGTTGAGTGTATTGAATATTGGTGGAGTGTGCTGCCTGTAGTGAGAATTTGTTATCATTCTAACTGCAGCCTTTTGTTGGGTAATTAGTGGTCTGAGATGGTTACTTGTTGTTGAGCCCCATGCACAAATTCCATAGGTGAGATAGGGGTAAATAAGAGAGTGATATAGGGCCAGGAGGGCTGACTGTGGAGCATAGTACCGTATCTTCGATAGTATGCCTACAGTCTTGGAAATTTTCTTAGAAATTTGTTGTATATGTGTATGAAATTTGAGTCTATTATCAAGGTGGATTCCTAAGAATTTTCCCTCTGTTAGCTTTGTGATAGGTGATCCGTTTATCATTATGTTAAGAGGGACATCTGTAGCTCTGTTACCAAACTGAATGAAGTAGGTTTTGTCAATGTTTAGTGTAAGTTTGTTAGTACTCATCCAGGTAGATATTTTCTGTAATTCGGTATTTACAGTATTGGCTAGCGTGACTGGGCTCGGGTGGGAGAAGACGTATGTTGTGTCATCAGCAAATAGTGTGGGTTTGAGTAATTGAGAAGCATTTGGTAGGTCATTTATGTATAGGAGAAAGAGAAGAGGGCCAAGGACACTTCCCTGTGGGACACCAACTGTAATTGGTTGTGCAGAAGAGTTTGCCCCATTTGCGTACACATATTGGCTTCTGTTGCTGAGGTATGACTTGAGGTAGTTGAGGGAGTGCCCTCTTATACCATAGTGTGATAATTTTACGTGGAGCAAGTCATGGTCAACTGTATCAAAAGCTTTACGTAAGTCAATGAAGATCCCCAGTGGGACTTCTTTTTTCTCTATTGCAGTGTATATATGTTCTAGCATGTGTATAATAGCATCATTAGTATTTTTATTAGGCCTGAATCCAAATTGGCAGGGGTTGAGTATGTTTTGGGAGATAAGGTAGGAGTAGATTCGTTTATGAATTAATTTTTCGAAGATTTTTGAGAGAGGGTGTAAGTTGGATATTGGCCTATAGTTATTCAACTCTGTTTGGTCTCCTCCTTTGTGGATCGGGGTGACCCTTGTTATTTTGAGTACTGTAGGGAAGGTGGAGGATTCAATGGATTTGTTAAAGAGTGTTGCAATGATTGGTGATAGCACTTGTGACACTTTTTTGTATATAAAGGGTGGTAAGGTATTTAAATCTCCTGCCTTGTTTTTTAGTGCGTTGATAATAAGGGAGACTTCGTATGGGTTAGTCGGAGCTAGGAACAGTGTGTTCGGGTAGTTGCCGGTGAGGTAGTCATTTGGTGGGGTATCTGAGCTTGGGATTTTATTGGCAAGGTTTTGTCCTATAGTGGAGAAGAAATCATTGAGTCTGTTTGCTGTTTCTGTTGGTGGGAGTTGGGGTTCATCTGATTTTGCCAATTTTATTTCGCTATTTCGTGATATCTTTTTTGTTCCCAGAATTTCTGATAGGGTTTTCCAGGTCTTTTTTATATCACCTCGTAAGTTGGATAATCTGTTCTCATAATACAATTTTTTTGCCCTTCTTATCAGGCTGGTTAGGATTGACGAGTAACGTTTTGTTTGGTCTCTGGTTATGTGACCCATTCTGTACTGTTTTTCATATTGGTGTTTTGTATTTATGGATTTGAGAATGCTGGGTGTTAGCCAGGGACTGTTCAGTCTCTTAGCTGTCATCTGCTTAGTTTTTTTAGGGCAGTGCTTGTTATAGAGGTATTGAGTCTTTTTTAGAAAATTATTAATACATTCGTCAATATCTGTATTGATTTCTAGCTCAGTGTGCCAATCAATGTTTGCTAATGCTGTTGTGAAGTTATTAATGGCTGCCTCATTGTGAAGTCTGAAGGTGACTTTAGTAGTGTCTTGGGGTAATTTACCAAGAGTTGTTATGAGGAAAGTAGGGTAGTGGTCTGTGGTATTATCTGTAATTATGCCTGATTTTAAAGGGGATATGGTGTTGGTCCAGATGTGGTCAAGTAGGGAAACACTAGTCTCTGTAACTCTTGTAGGTTTTGTTACTGTTGGTAGCAACATACAGTTACTCATTGTGTTTGTGAATTCAGTAACGTGTGGGTCCTGGTCTTGCAGGAGATTTATATTGAAGTCACCTGAGAGTAGTAAGTGATCTTTGTTCATGCTTAAGCCAGGTCTCAGTAAGAATAATGCAGGAGAAAGGTGTCTTTAGTGATTCAAGGAGTGCCAGGAGGTCATCATAGTGTTTGCTTAAGGACCTGATGTTGTAGTTAAGTACTGATAGGCTTATAGCATTGTTTAGGATAGTGCTGGCTTGTGATGCTGTGTAATAAAGGCAGTTACTTTCCAATAGGTTTTGATTGGGTGTCAGATTATGGAGGTTTAGATCAGGGTCAATGTTATCAATCATCTTCTTGGTTTAAATTATGGTTATTTATATCCTGAGTTGTGTGTTGAGTTCTAGTACTGATATCTGTAGTGGTGTGAAGTTTGGACAAGTATATAGCAAGAGTATTTTGGTCATATAGAGTATAGTCACTAATACACATAATGAAGTTGATGTTGTCTATGTGTTGTGCTGGAATGAGCTAAAGTACAACTAGGTATAAACTAATAATATAAAAATACAAATTAAAAATAGCACCAGACTCTCACTAGTAATTGCACTATGGTCTAATATAATGAATTTGGTATTGACTATGTATTGAGCTAGAATGAGCTATAGTACAACTGAGTTTAATCTAATAATATAAAAAAGTCACAAGACTCTCAATTGTAATTGCACTAAGGTGTTATATAAGTTGTTTACAAGAATTAGAATTTGTGACCATCTTCCCTCCACAAGACACACTAGTAGCTGGAGATTTTGTCCAGGTAGTCGGGAATTATACGCAGGAAGGAATACATATAAATGACCTCATAGGGGACAGGAGCCATAGTAGGGAAACAAGTGTAGTCAAAGATAAGATAAAACCAATATTGCAAACTAGAAATACCGCAGGAAATAGCAAACAAGAGGACTCCACTAGCAATAGTGAGGATATATTACCAAAAACAACTGGTGGGAGCTCCATTGTTGGTGCTAGGGATGATAGAAGTAAGACAGGGAAACATGCACCAACAGGAAATACAGTCACAGAAACCCAAGGCAAACGGAAACCAAGCCTGTGCACATACTATGCACTTGGTATCTGCTGGCATGGGAAATCTGGAAAAACAGATGGGACGTGCAACTATGACCACCCTAGAAAATGCCATGCCCATATGACAACAGGAAAATGCAAACTCCCTTCCTGTAAGCTTTTTCACCCTGAACTGTGTACCTCTTCAGTACAGGAAAGACTGTGCTATAACTTAAATTGCCAGGCATACCATCTAAAGGGGACAAAAAGATACAAAACATCCAGGCCATGGGAAAACCTGGGTAGCCACAGCCACTCAAGAGGGAGAGGTTTTTTAGTGCCAGGAAGGAAAAAAAACTGGCAGGAAATGGCAGAAATCGTACACCAAATCCAGTCATTCCTGGAGTGGAACCACAGTCGATGGCCTCCACTCCAAACCAACAGATACAGATACCAATGCCGGAAAAAAAATCCCCCCCCAGTACCAACAATACCACCAGTCCGATAACATTCTTATTTGCAAATATACAGGGTCTAAAGCCAGCAACAAACAACAAAATACCTTTCATCCGTGGACTGCTTGCAGAGGCAAAGGCAATGTTCGCGGCTTTCACTGAGACCCACATAAAGGATCACTTGGACAACGAAATATGGATCCCAGGTTACAACCTATACAGATGTGACAGAGTGAACAGGCAAAAGGGAGGGGGTTGGCCTGTACTTTGCAGAGTCACTTGTTTGCACAGAACTGCTTAATGCCTCAAATGATGTAGTGGAAGTTTTAGCAGTAAAGGTCGAGAACCAAAACCTAGTCATTGTGGTAGTCTACAAGCCTCCGGATGCAACATCCCAGCAATTCCAGGAACAGCTGTTAAAAATTGACCACTGTCTGGAAAATCTTCCATCTCCTGCACCCAACATCTTGCTCCTGGGGGATTTCAACTTAAGGCACCTAAAATGGAGGAATATAGCAAATAATATTGTTGCAGTAATAACACCAGGAGGCAGCTCTGATGAAAACTCACACTCACACGAGCTTTTAAATCTCTGCACAAAATTCAATTTAAACCAGCAAATAATAGAGCCTACTAGACTGGAGAATACACTAGACCTCATCTTCACTAACAATGATGATCTGATAAGAAATGTCACCATATCAAAAACAATATACTCAGATCACAACATAATTGAGGTTCAGACATGTATGCGTGGAGCCCCAGACCGACATAATGAGACTAGTCACGAGGGAGCATTCACCAAATTCAACTTCAATAACAAAAACATAAAGTGGGACCAAGTAAACCAAGTCCTAACCGATATAAGCTGGAAAGATATACTAAGCAACACAGACCCCAACTTATGCCTAGAACAGATTAACTCGGTGGCACTCGATGTATGCACAAGGCTTATTCCTCTAAGAAAAAGGAGGAGTAGATGTAAAATAGAAAGAGACAGGCGCTCCCTTTACAGGCGACGGAAAAGAATAACAGAGCGGCTAAAAGAGGTCAATATATCTGAAATGCGTAGGGAGACACTGGTCAGAGAAATAGCAAGCATCGAACTTAAGCTAAAAGAATCCTTTAGGAGTCAGGAATCGCGGGAAGACCTAAAAGCCATAAATGAAATCGAAAGAAACCCAAAGTATTTCTTCTCCTATGCCAAATCAAAATCGAGAACAACGTCCAGTATTGGGCCCCTACTTAAACAAGATGGGTCCTACACAGATGACAGCAAGGAAATGAGTGAGCTACTCAAGTCCCAATATGACTCAGTTTTTAGCAAGCCGCTAACCAGACTGAGAGTCGAAGATCAAAATGAATTTTTTATGAGAGAGTCACAAAATTTGATTAACACAAGCCTATCCGATGTTATCCTGACGCCAAATGACTTCGAACAGGCGATAAATGACATGCCCATGCACTCTGCCCCAGGGCCAGACTCATGGAACTCTGTGTTCATCAAGAACTGCAAGAAGCCCCTATCACGAGCCTTTTCCATCCTGTGGAGAGGGAGCATGGACACGGGGGTCGTCCCACAGTTACTAAAAACAACAGACATGGCCCCACTCCACAAAGGGGGCAGTAAAGCAACAGCAAAGAACTACAGACCAATAGCACTAACATCCCATATCATAAAAATCTTTGAAAGGGTCCTAAGAAGCAAGATCACCACCCATCTAGAAACCCATCAGTTACACAACCCAGGGCAACATGGGTTTAGAACAGGTCGCTCCTGTCTGTCTCAACTATTGGATCACTACGACAAGGTCCTAAATCCACTAGAAGACAAAAAGAATGCAGATGTAATATATACAGACTTTGCAAAAGCCTTCGACAAGTGTGACCATGGCGTAATAGCGCACAAAATGCGTGCTAA
The DNA here is from genome assembly GCF_038502225.1 of Cherax quadricarinatus. Lineage (NCBI taxonomy): Eukaryota > Metazoa > Arthropoda > Malacostraca > Decapoda > Parastacidae > Cherax > Cherax quadricarinatus. The sequence goes on along the minus strand of NC_091306.1, from coordinate 24,339,606 downwards.
AGGAATAACAGGAAAAGTCGGTCGATGGATCTATAATTTCCTCACTAACAGAACACAGAGAGTAGTCGTCAACAGAGTAAAGTCCGAGGCAGCTACGGTGAAAAGCTCTGTTCCACAAGGCACAGTACTCGCTCCCATCTTGTTCCTCATCCTCATATCCGACATAGACAAAGATGTCAGCCACAGCACCGTGTCTTCCTTTGCAGATGACACCCGAATCTGCATGACAGTGTCTTCCATTGCAGACACTGCAAGGCTCCAGGCGGACATCAACCAAATCTTTCAGTGGGCTGCAGAAAACAATATGAAGTTCAACGATGAGAAATTTCAATTACTCAGATACGGTAAACATGAGGAAATTAAATCTTCATCAGAGTACAAAACAAATTCTGGCCACAAAATAGAGCGAAACACCAACGTCAAAGACCTGGGAGTGATCATGTCGGAGGATCTCACCTTCAAGGACCATAACATTGTATCAATCGCATCTGCTAGAAAAATGACAGGATGGATAATGAGAACCTTCAAAACTAGGGAGGCCAAGCCCATGATGACACTCTTCAGGTCACTTATTCTATCTAGGCTGGAATATTGCTGCACACTAACAGCACCTTTCAAGGCAGGTGAAATTGCCAACCTAGAAAATGTACAGAGAACTTTCACGGCGCGCATAACGGAGATAAAACACCTCAATTACTGGGAGCGCTTGAGGTTCCTAAACCTGTATTCCCTGGAACGCAGGAGGGAGAGATACATGATTATATACACCTGGAAAATCCTAGAGGGACTAGTACCGAACTTGCACACAAAAATCACTCACTACGAAAGCAAAAGACTTGGCAGACGATGCACCATCCCCCCAATGAAAAGCAGGGGTGTCACTAGCACGTTAAGAGACCATACAATTAGTGTCAGGGGCCCGAGACTGTTCAACTGCCTCCCAGCACACATAAGGGGGATTACCAACAGACCCCTGGCAGTCTTCAAGCTGGCACTAAGTGGCACCAGTCACTGGATGAATCCAAAGTCAGCTGTGTGGTAGCACTGGACATTGCTGGCGCTTTCGACCGGGTGTGGCACCAGGGCCTCTTAGCAAAACTTCAAGCACTGGGAACTGCAGGCTCTACGCTATGTCTCCTCAGTGATTACCTTCATGGTAGATCTCTAAGTGTAGTCCTCAATGGAACGGAATCAGCAAGGCATCCTATTGGGGCAAGCGTTCCACAAGGAAGCGTGCTGGGTCCACTGTTATGGAATGTCTACTTCAACGACCTTCTTCATCTCATCCCAGAATCACATGCATATGCAGACGACTGTACACTGACATTCACTTATCCAAGAGAAGAAATGCCAGCTGCTCTAAGCTACATCAATCACCAGCTGAGAGCTATATCAGCTTGGGGAAATAGATGGCAAGTAACATTTGCACCTGAGAAAACGCAAATGATGATCGTCTCTAGGCACCATGATGGTAATGCTGGTGCAGTAGTAAGGATGAATGGGAGGATGTTGGCACCTGGAGAAGAAGTTGATGTCCTTGGGGTGAAATTTGACTCCAAACTAACCATGAAGAACCATGTTGTAAATCTTGCAAACAAGGCAGCCAGGAAGCTTACAGCACTTCGCCGTATCTCGCATCTGCTTGACAGTAGGGGTTGCAAGATCCTGTACGAGGCACAAGTACGCTCACACCTTGAGTATGCTCCACTTTCTTGGTTTGCCTGCCCCCCCTCTCATCTGCGACTGCTTGACAGAGTAGAGAACAGAGCAAGACGTCTCATCTCTCGCCTGGACCCATCCTGGATACATCTGTCATTTCAGCAGAGCCTTCAACATAGGAGGGATGTGGGTGGCCTTACTGTTATGTACAAGGCCAATATTGTCAAAATACCACACTTGGATCCACTTCGAGGACAGCGTGAAACAAGCTTTTATGCCACAAGACGGGCAGAAAGCAGCAACTTCACTCTGGCTGTACCCTTCTCCAGAACATCACTCCATCTGAGATCATACATACCCAGGATGACTGGAGTTTACCTGGAGAGAGTTTCGGGGGTCAACGCCCCCGCGGCCCGGTCTGTGACCAGGCCTCCTGGTGGATCAGCCCCTGATCAACCAGGCTGTTGCTGCTGGCTGCACGCAAACCAACGTACGAGCCACAGCCCGGCTGATCAGGAACTGACTGTAGGTGCTTGTCCAGTGCCAGCTTGAAGACTGCCAGGGGTCTGTTGGGAATCCCCCTTATGTGTGCTGGGAGGCAGTTGAACAGTCTCGGGCCCCTGACACTTATTGTATGGTCTCTTAACGTGCTAGTGACACCCCTGCTTTTCATTGGGGGGATGGTGCATCGTCTGCCAAGTCTTTTGCTTTCGTAGTGAGTGATTTTCGTGTGCAAGTTCGGTACTAGTCCCTCTAGGATTTTCCAGGTGTATATAATCATGTATCTCTCCCTCCTGCGTTCCAGGGAATACAGGTTTAGAAACCTCAAGCGCTCCCAGTAATTGAGGTGTTTTATCTCCGTTATGCGCGCCGTGAAAGTTCTCTGTACATTTTCTAGGTTGGCAATTTCACCTGCCTTGAAAGGTGCTGTTAGAGTGCAGCAATATTCCAGCCTAGATAGAACAAGTGACCTGAAGAGTGTCATCATGGGCTTGGCCTCCCTAGTTTTGAAGGTTCTCATTATCCATCCTGTCATTTTTCTAGCAGATGCGATTGATACAATGTTATGGTCCTTGAAGGTGAGATCCTCCGACATAATCACTCCCAGGTCTTTGACGTTGGTGTTTCGCTCTATTTTGTGGCCAGAATTTGTTTTGTACTCTGATGAAGATTTAATTTCCTCATGTTTACCATATCTGAGTAATTGAAATTTCTCATTGTTGAACTTCATATTGTTTTCCGCAGCCCACTGAAAGATTTGGTTGATGTCAGCCTGGAGCCTTGCAGTGTCTGCAATGGAAGACACTGTCATGCAGATTCGGGTGTCATCTGCAAAGGAAGACACGGTGCTGTTGCTGACATCCTTGTCTATGTCGGATATGAGGATGAGGAACAAGATGGGAGCTAGTACTGTGCCTTGTGGAACAGAGCTTTTCACCGTAGCTGCCTCGGACTTTACTCTGTTGACGACTACTCTCTGTGTTCTGTTAGTGAGGAAATTATAGATCCATCGACCGACTTTTCCTGTTATTCCTTTAGCACGCATTTTGTGCGCTATTACGCCATGGTCACACTTGTCGAAGGCTTTTGCAAAGTCTGTATATATTACATCTGCATTCTTTTTGTCTTCTAGTGGATTTAGGACCTTGTCGTAGTGATCCACTAGTTGAGACAGACAGGAGCGACCTGTTCTAAACCCATGTTGCCCTGGGTTGTGTAACTGATGGGTTTCTAGATGGGTGGTGATCTTGCTTCTTAGGACCCTTTCAAAGATTTTTATGATATGGGATGTTAGTGCTATTGGTCTGTAGTTCTTTGCTATTGCTTTACTGCCCTCTTTGTGGAGTGGGGCTATGTCTGTTGTTTTTAGTAACTGAGGGACGACCCCCATGTCCATGCTCCCTCTCCATAGGATGGAAAAGGCTCGTGATAGGGGCTTCTTGCAGTTCTTGATGAACACAGAGTTCCATGAGTCTGGCCCTGGGGCAGAGTGCATGGGCATGTCATTTATCGCCTGTTCGAAGTCATTTGGCGTCAGGATAACATCGGATAGGCTTGTGTTATTCAAATTTTGTGGCTCTCTCATAAAAAATTCATTTTGATCTTCGACTCTCAGTCTGGTTAGCGGCTTGCTAAAAACTGAGTCATATTGGGACTTGAGTAGCTCACTCATTTCCTTGCTGTCATCTGTGTAGGACCCATCTTGTTTAAGTAGGGGCCCAATACTGGACGTTGTTCTCGATTTTGATTTGGCATAGGAGAAGAAATACTTTGGGTTTCTTTCGATTTCATTTATGGCTTTTAGTTCTTCCCGCGATTCCTGACTCCTAAAGGATTCTTTTAGCTTAAGTTCGATGCTTGCTATTTCTCTGACCAGTGTCTCCCTACGCATTTCAGATATATTGACCTCTTTTAGCCGCTCTGTTATTCTTTTCCGTCGCCTGTAAAGGGAGCGCCTGTCTCTTTCTATTTTACATCTACTCCTCCTTTTTCTTAGAGGAATAAGCCTTGTGCATACATCGAGTGCCACCGAGTTAATCTGTTCTAGGCATAAGTTGGGGTCTGTGTTGCTTAGTGTATCTTCCCAGCTTATATCGGTTAGGACTTGGTTTACTTGGTCCCACTTTATGTTTTTGTTATTGAAGTTGAATTTGGTGAATGCTCCCTCGTGACTAGTCTCATTTTGTCGGTCTGGGGCTCCACGCATACATGTCTGAACCTCAATTATGTTGTGATCTGAGTATATTGTTTTTGATATGGCGACATTTCTTATCAGATCATCATTGTTAGTGAAGATGAGGTCTAGTGTATTCTCCAGTCTAGTAGGCTCTATTATTTGCTGGTTTAAATTGAATTTTGTGCAGAGATTTAAAAGCTCGTGCGAGTGTGAGTTTTCATCAGAGCTGCCTCCTGGTGTTTTTACTGCAACAATATTATTTGCTATATTCCTCCATTTTAGGTGCCTTAAGTTGAAATCCCCCAGGAGCAAGATGTTGGGTGCAGGAGCTGGAAGATTTTCCAGACAGTGGTCAATTTTTAACAGCTGTTCCTGGAATTGCTGGGATGTTGCATCCGGAGGCTTGTAGACTACCACAATGACTAGGTTTTGGTTCTCGACCTTTACTGCTAAAACTTCCACTACATCATTTGAGGCATTAAGCAGTTCTGTGCAAACAAGTGACTCTGCAATGTACAGGCCAACCCCCCCCCCCCCCCTTTTGCCTGTTCACTCTGTCACATCTGTATAGGTTGTAACCTGGGATCCATATTTCGTTGTCCAAGTGATCCTTTATGTGGGTCTCAGTGAAAGCCGCGAACATTGCCTTTGCCTCTGCAAGCAGTCCACGGATGAAAGGTATTTTGTTGTTTGTTGCTGGCTTTAGACCCTGTATATTTGCAAAGAAGAATGTTAGTTAAGACACATGTGCAACATCTGGATATCTTTATTGTAGTAGACGTTTCGCCATCCAGTGGCTTTATCAATACAGATTCTAGGACATAATAGGAAGACAGTAGAACTATATACAAAAGATGAGGTAATCAGTCCACTGACGCCTATATAAACCGCCAGTCTTCTTGTCTTTGCTCCAGATTCTCCTCCACCATGAAGCTGTGAACACTAACTCCAAGGCCGAGGGACTGATTACCTCATCTTTTGTATATAGTTCTACTGTCTTCCTATTATGTCCTAGAATCTGTATTGATAAAGCCACTGGATGGCGAAACGTCTACTACAATAAAGATATCCAGATGTTGCACATGTGTCTTAACTTTCATATTGTCGGTATTTTATACCTTTCTTGCACAACTTGTCAGACACTGCAACATCATGGAATCTTGGTTCAGAGGACATCTACAAGACCTTCTTCACGGCTGCTGCAACTAACCCATCTCTTTGGGAAGGACCTACTTCCACTGGGGAATCCCGCCTACCAGTGACTTTGCCCTCGTCTGCTGCCCGTCCCTATCCACTGACGCCTATATAAACCGCCAGTCTTCTTGTCTTTGCTCCAGATTCTCCTCCACCATGAAGCTGTGAACACTAACTCCAAGGCCGAGGGACTGATTACCTCATCTTTTGTATATAGTTCTACTGTCTTCCTATTATGTCCTAGAATCTGTATTGATAAAGCCACTGGATGGCGAAACGTCTACTACAATAAAGATATCCAGATGTTGCACATGTGTCTTAACTTTCATATTGTCGGTATTTTATACCTTTCTTGCACAAAGAAGAATGTTATCGGACTGGTGGTATTGTTGGTACTGGGGGATGATTTTTTTTCCGGCATTAGTATCTGTATCTGTTGGTTTGGAGTGGAGGCCATCGACTGTGGTTCCACTCCAGGAATGACTGGATTTGGTGTACGATTTCTGCCATTTCCTGCCAGTTTTTTTCCTTCCTGGCACTAAAAAACCTCTCCCTCTTGAGTGGCTGTGGCTACCCAGGTTTTCCCATGGCCTGGATGTTTTGTATCTTTTTGTCCCCTTTAGATGGTATGCCTGGCAATTTAAGTTATAGCACAGTCTTTCCTGTACTGAAGAGGTACACATTTCAGGGTGAAAAAGCTTACAGGAAGGGAGTTTGCATTTTCCTGTTGTCATATGGGCATGGCATTTTCTAGGGTGGTCATAGTTGCATGTCCCATCTGTTTTTCCAGATTTCCCATGCCAGCAGATACCAAGTGCATAGTATGTGCACAGGCTTGGTTTCCGCTTGCCTTGGGTTTCTGTGACTGTATTCCCTGTTGGTGCATGTTTCCCTGTCTTACTTCTATCATCCCTAGCACCAACAATGGAGCTCCCACCAGTTGTTTTTGGTAATTTATCCTCAGTATTGCTATTGGAGTCCTCTTGTTTGCTATTTCCTGCGGTATTTCTAGTTTGCAATATTGGTTTTATCTTATCTTTGACTACACTTGTTTCCCTACTATGGCTCCTGTCCCCTATGAGGTCATTTATATGTATTCCTTCCTGCGTATAATTCCTGACTACCTGGACAAAATCTCCAGCTTCACCATTACTGTCTCCCAGGACAGCACCTCCAGCTTCACCATTACTGTCTCCCAGGACAGTATCTCCAGCTTCACCATTTCTGTCTCCCAGGACAGCACCTCCAGCTTCACCATTTCTGTCTCCCAGGACAGCACCTCCAGCTTCACCATTACTGTCTCCCAGGACAGCACTATCAGCCCCACATTTACTGACTACCAGGACATCACCTCCAGCCTTACAGTTTGTGACTACATGGCCAGTATCAAGGGCAGTACCATTCAGCCCAGACTTTTTATGTTCCCATCTGTTGTAGAAAGCTTCCAGGTTTTCTATGAAAGCAGCTTTGATGTTGTCCTCTTTTAATACCCTTGTGATTTTAGTCCACAGATTTTCCTCATTTGGGCATACCCAAAAACACTTCTCTGTTTTAATACTGCTTGTAGCTAGTTCTGGGATATCTGCACAAGGGGCGTGACACCAATTTCCACAAAAATGACAATTTATCCATGTGGAAGCCTGTTTGTTTGACTGACCGCAGACTACACACAGCTTCATAATGATTTGAATGGTTGATTTACTGCAATTCTACTAGCAACCTCTTGAATATTCTATTAATAACCTCCTTAAATGAAGCTCTAGCTATTTGTATTTCTGTTTCTAACTGTTTTTGTATATTGGACAGCTTACCGTCACGTTCCTGATTTTTTATGTTTGTGTTTATAAGGGCGCCTACAACCCCATCCATTTACAGTCTGCTTTATTGTCCAGCGAAACCGTTTGAAACCAGTCCCGGGTTCGGACCAGTCAAGGGTTCGGACCAGTCAAGGGTTCGGACCAGTCGATCTGATCTGATCAGTGGGTCACTTATTTAAACATACTGGTCGGTGATTTGAGCTAACACATGAAGGATCTACTGGAAATTATCTACCCGAGTAATATGTGATTTGACTGATACAAAAGTATAACTTGCGTGTTGAAGAAATCGGTGACTGCTGGCAGCTCCTACAATGACGAACGGTCGACCTCCACCCTTGTTTATCAATCGCTGTATCTAGCTTTTCTATTTTTTTTTTTCCGTCTCCACCACAATAAATGCTATATTATCACTATAGTTGACTGGTGCAAATTTTGGAGGAAGGACGCTTTTTCTGTAGTAATAATTGCTTCTCGTTGTGTATATTGCGGCCGCTGGTAACTACAGGTTAAATGAAATTCACAGTAAGGTCTGGTATTTCAAGAAAAAAGAAACTAATGAAAGTCACTCCACTCCACTAAGTACCATTATAATACTGGTTAGTTGCTACTACAACACTGTATTCTGCTATTCACTGGTATCACTAGATTATATGCGAGTACACTAGCAGGCCAGGAAGATTATTAAAACAGCTGACCTGTGGTAAGTTTCTGGCGACTTCTGGCACCTGCCTCTATAGGCTTATCACTTCATTTACAAATTCACCTGTTTTCAAATGACACTTTAGCCTTTATCATCAATATACTAGGGAGCCACTGTAGTATACACTATACACTATGTATACTCAATGTTATCAGGGAGACTTTCTTTCCTCTGACACGAAAAGTTCAATTATTATTATTTTTTTTTCACCCGGGACACAGGCCTATGATTCCCCTCTGGCAGTAAACTCTGCTAGGTAGTGCACACTAATTCTCCTTTTTTGACTCAGTATATAATGTTTTCCGCCCAAGATTGGTTCCAGGCGCTAGACTAGAGGGATGTATCGTATAGGATTGATGACACCAATTAAAGTTCTAGCACGTAAGAGCGACCGTGAAAACACGAGATAACCCGGAGCACAACGAGGCACGCTGACACCCTGACACGGCTAGTGGATGGTGACTCGAGTATGGAACACATTCGTACAGCATAATGATGTCAACGAAATAAAGTCAGTTGATCAAATGAAAATGCTGGCCCACAGATGGCTCCAACTTCATCCTGTTCCGTACTTGTATGTCTCATAACAATAAAAATGCTTTCAAATGAGCTGATGTAGGTAACAGCTCTTAGCTTGCCAATAAAGTTAGGAATCCTTAACCTGTAATATAGCTGTCAATAAAGCTAGGGATCCTTAACCTTGTCAAACCCTGTGTAAAAAAAAAAAAAAAAAAAAAAAAAAGCACCTAAAGTCAGTTCCTGATCAGCCGGGCTGTGGCTCGTACGTTGGTTTGCGTGCAGCCAGCAGCAACAGCCTGGTTGATCAGGCTCTGATCCACCAGGAGGCCTGGTCACAGACCGGGCCGCGGGGGCGTGGACCCCCGGAACTCTCTCCAGGTAAACTCTCCAGTACTGGGGATTGTTTGTGACCATCTTCCCTCCACAACACACACTAGTACTGGTGATTGTTTGTGACCATCTTCCCTCCACAACACACACTAGTACTGGTGATTGTTTGTGACCATCTTCCCTCCACAACACACACTAGTACTGGTGATTGTTTGTGACCATCTTCCCTCCACAACACACACTAGTACTGGTGATTATTTGTGACCATCTTCCCTCCACAACACACACTAGTACTGGTGATTGTTTGTGACCATCTTCCCTCCACAACACACACTAGTACTGGTGATTGTTTGTGACAATCTTCCCTCCACAACACACACTAGTACTGGTGATTGTTTGTGACCATCTTCCCTCCACAACACACACTAGTACTGGTGATTGTTTGTGACAATCTTCCCTCCACAACACACACTAGTACTGGTGATTGTTTGTGACCATCTTCCCTCCACAACACACACTAGTACTGGTGATTGTTTGTGACCATCTTCCCTCCACAACACACACTAGTACTGGTGAGTGTTTGTGACCATCTTCCGTCCACAAGACACACTAGTACTAGTGATTGTTTGTGACCATCTTCCGTCCACAAGACACACTAGTACTAGTGATTGTTTGTGACCATCTTCCCTCCACACGACACACTAGTACTGGTGATTGTTTGTGATCATCTTCCCTTCACAAGACACACTAGTACTGGGGATTGTTTGTAACCATCTTCTCTCCACAAGACACTACTAGTACTGGTGATTGTTTGTGACCTTCCCTCCACAAGACACTACTTGTACTGGTGATTGTGGCCTTCCTTCCACAAGACACTACTAGTACTGGGGATTGTGACAATCTTCCCTCAGCAAGACACACTTGTACTGGGGATTGTTTGTGACCATCTTCCCTCCACAAGACACTCTAGTACTGGTGATTGTTTGTGACCTTCCCTCCACAAGACACTACTAGTACTGGTGATTGTGACCTTCCTTCCACAAGACACTACTAGTACTGGGGATTGTGACCATCTTCCCTCCACAAAACACTACTAGTACTGGGGATTGTGACAATCTTCCCTCAACAAGACACACTAGTACTGGTGATTGTTTGTGACCATCTTCCCTCCTGAAGACAATGCTAGGACTGGTGATTGTGACAATCTTCTCTCCACAGAAGCATACACTTCACGGTGTATACAGGAACATACACATCACGAGGTGTACAGAAGCATACACTTCACTGTGTATGCAGAGGCATACACATCAGGGTCTATACAGACGTATACATATGGTGCATATACAAGCATACACATCACAATGTATACTCAAGCATTCACATCATGGTGTATACAGAAGCATACACATCATGGTGTACACAGAAGCATACACATCATGGTGTATACAGAAGCATACACATCACGGTGTATACAGAAGCATATGTCAGCATAGTTGATGATCCCCTACATGTGTTGTATAGCTTATCTGAGTATCGTAGTGCCATCCATATGTTTTATATAGACGACCCCTTACTAGGCCTAGTGACTGTTTGTGTGACATCACGTGATGCGCATGTGTACGTGAGTACCTCTGTAACTTCCTCAGTCCACGCATAGGTCTACCAGGCAACACACAGCAGGTTGGGCTCCCTTACCACAGTCTGACAATATATTGTTACCATCCAACAAGTGTGTATATCTTCAACCCTCGTTATCTCCTTTCGAACCCCACAACAAATGGTGACAGAGGTGTGGGCGTAAAATTGATAATTACGCTGATGCACGGAGATAAATTCTCTCAGCCGACGACGGACATTTTGTGTGGCCAGTAGGTCGACCTAGCCAAGCAGCTACCCCAAGCAAGCATTGACCAGCCTATTGCTTCCTACTTCTGGTCAGTCTTTGTGTATTAGCGTTTTATTTGCTTATTTGCATTACTTCCGAGGGGTTGACCTGGGTTTGCAAAGTAAGCCAAGCCACCTAAGCCAGTCTGTGGTGGGGGAGTCAGCCTAAGCCCAGTCCAGCCAGCCTTACACCATCCAGCCTTGCCTGCCAAGCCAGCTTTCCACCCATGCTGTGCTCATCATTACAAGTTATCAAGCCAGCCAGCAACTAACCCAGGTGACTAACCCAGTACTCAAGCAAGCTGCGTGGGTACAGTTTTCTCCATCGCTTTGTGCTTCCACTTCTAGCCACCTTATGTGTTTTACCATCCCTGTGGTGTTGTGGTATTTTGTGGGTTTGTTTTTAAGCCAGCCCGGCTTAGAATATCTTTGTGCCTAGTGTGGGTGTCCCCAGTGTGGCTTACGCTGTTCATCCCATAGGCCCAGTCACCACACGGTGTCTCACCACCGTGCTGCCTCAACCACCCACCTCACCCACTACCACTGTTTTTGTACCCTTATTACGGGTTCTAGCATCATATTTTATGGACCACATAGGGGGTCAAGAGCCAAGAGTGTTCCTTCGTCAGTTTGCGCCATCGTAAAAGCCTCCTGTGTGAGTTCAACGTCGATTTAAGTGCAAATTCTTCGAGGCATCACGTGTGGAGTAGGAACGCCGCCAGCCAAGAGACTCCACCACTACCATCCACCTCATTCTATAACGTCGCTACAGTGTTAATGAATAATATTTTTCATAGAGACATTTGCGAGTGTTGAGACATTTTTTTTTTTGTGTTTCCAGTGTTTTCTTAGTGACATTCAGTGACTCTTGATTAGACTCAGTGATTATTATATACTGTATGCAATAAAAAAATTTTCTCTTCTTTCTTCAGTGTTATTTTCGTGCTTTATTTTATGTCTGTTGTGTTGTGCTTCTTTTTTTTATATGTACTTGAAGTAAGTACTTTAATGTTTTTTCCTTGTTGTGTGCAATATAAAAGCAGTATAAAACTTGTGTTTACACTTCACAATTATCTTGTGTTCACAGTATTGCAGTGAAGTAATTCAGTAATTTATTACCTTATATTCTGCATCACAACTCAGTGTTGTCTGTTATATTTTTTCTCCCAGCATTTATGTATTCTTGCTGTTTTTGTTATCATTCATTTGCCATTTTAATTTTTCTCTGTGTGTTGAACATTCTTGTGTTAATTCTTTTCATTAAGCCAGTGTCTAATTTGTCTTATCTCCACAGACAATAGTGCCATTATTTTGTTGAAGCAAGACAATTATTTTCAAAATTTTTCATACCTCAAGTTTCATTGCAAGAAAATTCTAGTATTGTGTTTATATTGATATGTTGTGTTCTGCATCACTGTAAGTGTTCAAACCTTTTGTTCTGTGTTTTTGCATCTATTATTTTTATATTTCATTGAACAAAATCACTCCTAGTGAAATTTTTAAGTTCTTTTAAAGTAAATCATTCTTTTGTTTGTTCGGTAAGTGTTTGCTTAAGCTGCAATTAAGAGTTAAAGTGTTCAATCAGTTCATTCCTTGATAATATTTTTTTGTTGCTTTTGTAAACTGTATTTTCTTGAGTGTTATTAGGATCAGTCTTGGGCCCGTTGTTGTTTATAATATATATCAATGATCTTGATGAGGGAATTAATAGTGATATGAGCAAATTCGCCGATGACACAAAGATAGGTAGGATGATTGATTCAACGTAGACATTATGGAACTTCAGGAGGATTTAAACAAACTCTATTCTTGGTCAGAAAAGTGGCAGATGCAGTTCAATGTAGATAAATGCAAGGTTCTGAAGCTTGGGAGTGCCCATAACCCTAGTACTTATAAGTTAAATGATGTAGAACTTAGCTATACAGATTGTGAAAAGGACTTGGGGGTTATGGTGAGCAGCAACCTTAAACCAAGACAGCAATGCCTAAGCGTACGTAATAAGGCAAATAGATTACTGGGATTTATATCAAGAAGTGTAAGCAACAGAAGTCCAGAGGTCATACTGCAGCTTTATACATCATTAGTAAGGCCTCACCTAGATTATGCAGCTCAGTTCTGATCTCCATATTACAGAATGGACATAAATTCGTTAGAAAACATTCAGCGTAGGATGACTAAATTAATACATAGCATTAGAAATCTTCCTTATGAAGAAAGATTGAAGACTCTTAAGTTACATTCACTTGTTAGATGAATGAGGGGAGACCTGATCGAAGTGTATAAGTGGAAGATAGGTATTAATAAAGGGGATATTAACAAGGTCTTGAAGATGTCTCTCCAAGAGAGAACCCGCAGTAATGGATTTAAATTGGATAAGTTTAGATTTAGAAAGGACATAGGAAAGTATTGGTTTGGAAATAGGGTAGTAGATGAGTGGAACAGTCTACCTAGTTGGGTTATTGAGGCTAGGACTTTGGGTAGTTTCAAATTTAGGTTGGATAAGTACATGAGTGGGAGGGGTTGGATTTGAGTGGGACTTGCACATCAGAGCTTATTTATTGGGTGGCATTGAAAATTGGGTTGGTCACATGTTTGTTAGTGGGATGAATTGTGAAGGACCTGCCTAGTATGGGCCAACAGGCCTCCTGCAGTGTTCCTCCTTTCTTATGTTCTTATTTTTTTTTATTATTGCAATATTGATTCATTTTGCAATAATTCTTGTGTAGACATTGTGCTGCCATTAAATTTTTTTGTCTTTCAGAAATTTTAATGTAGTGTTGTGCAGTACTTATAATTATAAATTGTTCTTTGCAATATTGCTACAGTTTATTTCAGTGCAATATTCTGTGATTTTAGTTTTACATTTTCTGTGCATAATATTTTGTTCCTTGTGTGTAACTTAATCTTTTTGATAAATTAGACACATGTGCAACTCTTGGGTATCTTTATTGAGGAAACGTTTTGCCACACAGTGGCTTCATCAGTCCATACAAAGGAGAATCTTGAAGAACAGGAGGAGAATGAGGTAATCAATCCCTCAACCTTGAGTCGATGTGGTCAGTCCATCAATCTTGAATAGAATACTGCATACGTGCTGAGGAGGAGGTTGGGCTCCCTTACCACAGTCTGACAATATATTGTTACCATCCGATAAGTGTGTATATTTTCAACCCTCGTTATCTCCTTTCGAACCCCACGACACATACACATCACCAGGTATACAGAATCATACACATCATGGTGTATACAGAAGCATACACATCACTGTGTATACAGAATTATACACATCATGGTGTATACAGAATTATACACATCACAGTGTATACAGAATCATACACATCACTGGGTATACAGAATCATACACATCATGATGTATACAGAATCATACACATCACAGTGTATACAGAATCATACAGATCATGGTGTATACAAAAAGAATACACATCACAGTGTATACAGAATTATACACATCACGGTGTATACAGAATCATACACATCACTGAGTTTACAGAATCATACACATCATGGTGTATACAGAATCATACACATCATGGTGTATACAGAATCATACACATCACGGTGTATACAGAATCATACACATCATGGTGTATACAGAATCCTACACATCATGGTGTATACAAAATCATACACATCATGGTGTATACAGAATCATAAACATCACAGTGTATACAAAATCATACACATCATGGTGTATACAGAAGCATACACTTCATGGTGTATACAGGAGCATACACATCATGGTGTATACAGAATCATACACATCATGGTGTATACAGAATCATACACATCATGGTGTATACATAACCATACACATCATGGTGTATACAGAATCATACACATTATGGTGTATACAGAATCATACACATATGTCATGTGAGTTCGATAATGTGGATGGGGTAAAAACACTCATGTAGGCTGGTTAGTACATATAATTATAACGGAAAGCATGGGAAGCACAATCAGCCTACCTGCCTCTCTCTGCTCTCTATCTCAGACTGACTCACCAGTGCCTAGCAAGTGAACGGCATTCAAAAACATGCTATGGTCAGCAGCAACGTGAATAACAGTCAGTGATTCATACAGACGGTTGGTAGCGAGTCATCTACTGGTAACTGGTTACTGGTAACTGGTACTACTGAGAGCTCGGCGATGCTAACGTATGTCATCCCGACATACAGCTAATACAAACTAGAGATGGCAGGTGTACGGCTTGGGCTGATTCTATACAATGCCAAAGTACACAACAATTGAACATTATAACATAAGGAGAATATTGGAATGGAAGCTTACGTAATTAACTATAATGAAACTTACTGTAATGAAACTGTAATGCATTATAAGGTATAATATAGCACAACTCAACTAATGTAACTCAACATTGGGATTACACAATAGAAGTGATAAAAAAAAATTTGATCAATCGATCTGTATTCATGTGATCTACGGATTCTGAGGAAGAAATATATACAAAGAAAGAAGTGTTTAACAGAAAGGCAGATTTGGTGCACTCAAATGTAGACTGTTAAATCTCAGAATTCGGAGAGAACATGAACACAAAAAAAAATTCTTGAATACTGATAAGTTGATACTGTAATTATTCATCTATACAGGTTATTTACATTTAACCCTAACTCTGCTAGGGTGAGATTGACATATGCAGAATGGGTGTCATCTCTGGGAGGATCAAACTCTGTTGCACTGGCTAACTCATGCTGTATTTGAGGCAAATCTGAATTGGTAGTTACAAATGATACTTGAGGATTTCTCAATACCTGTCGTGTACATAGGGAATAACGACATTCAGGTTGATCGTCTGACTGAGTATCAGAGGTAGAGAGTACAGGATCAGGAGGACTGTCAGAGTCTGTCACATTAGTCTGGGTTGGAACATCATTATCATCACATACTAACTTCATATGATCTAATTGCGATTCTTTATACTGACCAGTACTAATTTCTCTAACCTTATATTTATTGCCAGTGATATGTTCAACTACTCGATAAGGACCAACAAACTTTTGATCAAGCTTTGGCATTGCAGACGTTTTGTTAAAGTTAGTCAGCATAACTCTCGAACCTACTTTGTTTTGGATGGCTTTGCTCGAGTGTTTGCGACTCTTGTAAATTCTGCTGTTGATTTATGAAGTGTTTCACGGATTCTTCTAAAGATGCTTTGAGCTAGGCTGGTACGAGTTGCTATGAAATCATCAGGGTTGTAATTTGGTTTCAGGTTAGAGTATAACAACTCATAAGGCAAACGTTTATCTGCACCGTACAATGCATAATGTGGAGTGTCACCTATAGAAGCATTTTAAGCAGAATTTATAGCACACTGCACATCAGGTATAACTTCATCCCAAGTTTCACTGTTGGGATTGATAGTGGCTCTCAAGACATCAAGTACTTTCTTATTGGTTCGTTCCACTAACCCATTACTGGCAGGATGATGAGGAACAATGGTGGATATAGAGATCTTGTACAAGGTACACAAATTTTCAAGAATCTCATTACAGAATTCACCTCCATTATCTATTACTAGGGACTTAGGGGTGATATGCCTGCAGATAATGCGTTCTTTAAATGCTTTAGCTACTGTCTCTGCAGTCTTATCTGCAATAGGGACTAACTCACAATATCTGGTGAAATGGTCTACCATAACACACAGATGTTTGTTGCCTTGGAAGGAACATTGGAAATTAGTTAACAGATCTAGCACAACTCTTTCCCATGGTTCGCTACTAGTTGGATACACTTGGATTGGATTAGGACCATTAGCATTACCTTTATGTTGCATGCAGACACTACATTTCTTAACATACTCAGAAATATTAGTTGCCATACGAGGCCAAAAGTATTTCAATCTGGCTTGTTTTACCGAACGATCCCTACCAGGGTGCACAACACCTGGTACATCGTGAACTAGCTGTAAGGCTACATTCACTAGTGACTGTGGAATTACTAACTGGTATACTCTTCTGCTAGGAGTACCCAACTCGGCTGTTCAATACAGTAATTCTTGGTTCATGACAAAGTCACTGATGGGTGCTGGTGGCTTCACAGTCAGAATAAGATCTTCCTGGAGCAGGAATCGAATCACACCAGACCACATGGGATCTGCTCGTTGAGCATTCTTTACATCCTCGGCAGTAAATGGAGGGTCTACAGTTACTATACTAACATGTCGTGATAAGGCATCTGCGACTACATTTGACTTGCCAGGTAAGTGTTCAAAGGTGGGATTGAACTCTTGGAAAGTCAAGGTCCATCTGGCTAACCTTCCAGTAGGTTGTTTGTTCTGGAATAAAGGTATCAATGGAGCATGGTCTGTCAAGACATGAACAGAGTACTGATAAATAATGTCTCGGAAGTGCTTTAAAGACCATACTATTGCTAAAGCTTCTTGCTCAGTTGCTGTATAATTATGTTCAGCCTTCATAAGGACTCGGCTAGCAAATGCAACTGCGTTGTACTTGCCATCAGTCTTCTGAGCTAGTACACCACCTATGCCAATAGAACTAGCATCAGTTGTCAGATAGAATGGCTTAGCAAAATCTGGAAATTTCAAAATTGGAGCAGATGTTAGCTTTTCTTTTAGAGTTTGGAATGCTCTTTCTTGACGGAAGGTCCAAACAAAAGGAGCATCTTTCTTAAGCAACTCAGTTAGAGGAGCAGCTATGGAAGAAAAATTGGCAATGAAAGATCTATAAAAACCTGCTAAGCCCACAAAGGATCTTACGGCATCAGCAGTTTTGCGAGATGGAAAATTTAGTACTGCAGTTACTTTACTTTGGTCAGTCGTAACCCCTGTAGGAGTGACTACGTGACCAAGAAACTTAATTTCTGATCTGAAAAATTGACATATAGACAGTTTGATCTTTAAATTGGCTTCTCCAAGCTTACCAAGTACTACATCAAGTCTTTTCAAGTGTGTATCCACGTCTTTAGACATGACGATTACGTCATCTAAGTACACCATAAGTGCATTACCTATGAGACCTCTAAAAATATTAGTCATGAGCCTTCAGAACGTGATAGGGGAGGATCATAATCCAAAGGCCATACGGAGGAAGTGATAATGACCTGTAGAAGTGGAGAATGCAGTTAGCTCTTGGCTGTCCTCGTGAAGAGGGACTTGCCAAAACCCTTGTAACAAGTCCAGGGTTGAAAAGACTTTGTTATCTCCAATGTTACATAAAAGATCACCCAGCACAGGAAGTAGAAAGCGATCTGGAATAGTTTTCGCATTTAACTTCCTAAAGTCAATCACTGGGCGCCAAGCACCATCCTTCTTAGGCACTAGGATCAAGGGCGCATTCCAAGGTGAATTGCTAGGTTACAATAACTCCATCATCAAGCATTTGATTGATCAATACTTCTGCGGCAGCAACTTGTGAATGAGGCATTCTGTATGCAGGTATATAGATAGGTCTAGTACCAGGTTCAAGTGGAATACGATGTGACAATAAGTTCGTTATACCCATCTTCTCACCTGGTAAGGCAATGGCTTTACGATGTTTGTTCAACGGAGTCAACAAACGCTTGACCTCATCTGGGAAGTCAGTGGGAGCTAAGTCTTTCTCCTCAACTGGTGGAACAGATTGATCCAGTGAAGTGGATGAGGTCTTCCCGGTAGAAATAGCACTGACCCACTGGTCAGGTGACAACTCATCCTCTACCTGCAAGATTGGTATTTGCTCTGATACGAACACTGTGACCAGAAGTGTTAGCTAGGAAGAAATGGATGTTACTATCTCTTACAACATGTAAGGATGGCTCAACAAATAAACCCTTTACTTTGCAGGAATCACTGTCAACTAGGATGTTTTCACCATCTGGAACACTAGGAACAACAGACACTCTAGTGAGGGCACTAGCTGCGACAGAAACGTCTTTCTGCAGATGGCATGTGACATCAACAAGAGATGGCATTACTAGTTGCAAGTAATCATTCCGACAAGGTGTCCCCTGTGGAGAAACTACTACTTGAACTAGCAGACATTGTGGGGATAGGCTCAGCACTCAAGGTAGTCAGAGTGTCCTCGGACACTTGAGGTAACTGGACACTATCTTGCAAGCCTGAAGTTGCAGGAACACAGACAGGAGTGACAGGATCACAAGTGCCTGACCGCTTGGGTACGCTACTGGAAAATGCACTGGCCTGTAAGGACTTAATCCGAACGTCGTACTCTGCGGCAGTATGGCAGATCTCGGATCCAAGCTGGCAACCCCAAAATGGTACAATCAAGTCATCAATTTGGGCATGCCATCGATAAGGGTCGAGCACAATGCGTAAGTCTCGCATGGAAGCAAATCCGAGTAGAAGGTCACCAGGGAAAGTAATCTGGTCGACAACAAGGAAGGAAGCAGTGAAGTCTCTACCTTGGATAGAAAAGGTGAGGGAAGTCCGACCTCGGACACGCAGGTGAGAACCAGCTACTCCACTAAGGGAGGACACATGAGTTGGTTCTACGAGAAGGACATGTCGTAACTGCTTATTCTTAAACAAACTAGACCTGATAATATTGACTTGCGCACCAGAGTCCATGAACAAATGAACGAGTGCATTATGAACAGATGCTTGCACTATAGGGCCTATGGTTGCATTGGAAGTTATGTGCAAACAAAAAAGGAGGGTTGTCATCAGAAAAGATTTGTTCTACTTCATCCCCAAAATCATCTACGTCAGAGACGTGTGAAGCAACATCATCAGCGGGATTGTCATTCTCGAGACTGCTTAAGGCTTCAAAGGAATTGTGAACGGGGATGGTGTACTCATTATCACCTACTGTCACCATGGGACAGTTTGACTGTGGCACTCGAATTCCCCCAAATTGGAAGAATGAGCCTGGTTCTGGTTAATCTTAGAACCACGACGTCTGTTTCCTCTCCTGGTTCTGCGGTTGGAACGGCCATGGAAAGATCTAGAGTACTGAAGGTTGTAGAGATTATTATTATAATCAAAAAGAAGCGCTAAGCCACAAGGACTATACAGCGCTGCAGGGCAGGAAGGAAGCGAGGGCATCAGGTGGCAAAAGGGAGATGGATGAGCAACAGGTTACGGATAACAGCGGGGCAGTGGATGGTGAAAGGGTAAAGGGCAGCAAGAGACTGAACCAGAAAGGGCTGAGGGGAGTGTGAAAAGTATCATCAGAGTTTGTGGAGTAAATCAGTCGTTGTCAAGAAGTCAATGAGAGAGTCAGGATTAAAGGAGGGTCCATCAGCAAGAAGGGAAGGTAAAGAGAGAGTAGGAGAACGAAGACGACGTTGGAGGTAAATTCTGCGTGCTCGTTGATAGAGAGGGCAGTCTAACAGAATGTGGCTAATCGATACTGGAACTTGACACTGCTCACAGAGAGGAACAGGGTGCCTCTCCATGAGATACCCATGAGTAAGACGAGTGTGGCCAATGCGAAGGCGGGAGAGAGTGGTCTCCCAACCTCGGCACTGATGACAAGAAGACGGCCAGTAACCTATGCTCGGTTTAATAGAATGAAGTTTGTTACCGAGCAGAGTTGACCAACGTTGTTGCCAACGGGTGCGAAGGTGGGTAGCTATTGCAGCAAAATAGTCTAGAAATGGAACACCTCGATAGGAAATTGGTAGGTCATATACTGCTGACCGCGCAGCAGTGTCTGCCTGTTCATTGCCCTGTACGTCGACATGACCAGGGACCCAACAAAAAACAATATCTTTATGTTTGGTAGAGATACGGCGTAGCCAAAGTTGGATACGGAGAACTAGGGGATGAGATGTATCAAATTTTCGTATAGCCTGTAGAGCACTAAGGGAGTCTGAGACTACTACAAATGATGACACAGGCATAGATGCGATACGAATAAGTGCTGCAAGAATGGCATACAGTTCAGCAGTAAAAATGCTAGCTGAAGATAGTAAATGCCCTCGTACGACGCTGTCCGGAAACACTGCTGCGAATCCGACGCCGTCTGAAGACTTAGAGCCATCTGTGTACACAGCGGTGGCATGAGAATGAGAGTGGAAGTGATCAAGAAAAAGAGAGCGGGAAGCCACCGTAGGCAGTTGAGCTTTCGAGCAAGGGAGTGAGAAAGAACAGACCCGAACAGCTGGAACTTCCCAGGGGGGTAGGGAAAAGTGAGATGCTACATGAACATATAAAGGTGGTAACTGAAGGGAAGACAAGAGTGAAAGTAGGCGAAGAGAAAAGGGACGGAGCAAACAGGGGCGGCGAACGAATAAAGAATGTCTACTAATATCGGTGACCATTCTATAAATGGAAGGATTGTGTAGATCGTGAGAGCGTACATAGTAACGAAGGCAATGGGCATCACGGCGATCAGACAAGGATGGAACATTTGCTTCTGTATAGAGGCTCTCAACAGGGGAAGAGCGAAAAGCACCAAGGCACAAACGTAAGCCTTGGTGATGGATAGAGTTAAGGCTAGAGAGAGTAGCAGGAGAGGCCGCGGAATAAATCTGGTCACCATAATCGAGTTTCGATAAAACGAGGGCTGAATGTAGGCGAAGCAGAGTTCGACGATCAGCTCCCCAGGAAAGATGAGCAAGGGTTTTAAGAAGGTTTAGCCGGCTGTGACAAGTTGCCTTCAGAGAGGTAATGTGAGGTTTCCAGGTTAACCGACGGTCAAAGAGAAGGCCTAGAAACCTGACTGTATCACGTTCGGGGATACGGGAGCCATAGAGATACAAAGGATGATCGGAGATAACAGAGCGTCTAGTGAAAGTAATTTGGTGAGTTTTGGTACTTGAAAATTTAAACCCATGTGTGGTGGCCCAAGTGGAAACACGGTCGACCGCATGCTGGAGAGAAACTGCAATAAGGTGACAGTCAGCGCCTGCACAAGCAATAGCGAAGTCATCAACATAGAGTGATGACCAAATATTGGGTGGAAGAACAGAGGCCAAATCATTTATAGCAAGGAGAAAAAGTGTTGTGCTTAGAACACATCCCTGAGGGACACCTTCAGCTTGGACGAAGTCCGGGGAAAGAACATTATTGACTCGAACACGGAAATGTCTGTCAGTTAAAAAGTTCTTAAGGAAGGATGGTAGATTGCCTCGGAGGCCTAAGGAATGGGCCTGGGCCAAAATATTATACCTCCAAGTTGTGTCATATGCCTTCTCAAGGTCAAAAAATATGGCAATAACTGAGTGATTATTCGCAAAGGCATTACGAACATACGTATCCAAGCGTAGTAAGGGGTCTATGGTAGAACGACCCTTACGAAAGCCATATTGACTAGCGGAGAGACTGTTGTGAGTCTCTAAATACCACATTAAACGTCGATTTACGAGGCGTTCCATCACTTTGCAAACTGCACTTGTAAGAGCGATGGGGCGATAGTGGGAGGCATCATGTCCTGTAGTACCCGGTTTGCGGAAAGGGAGAACAATGGCAGATTTCCACAGCTGGGGAAGAACTCCTTGTGCCCAAATAAGATTGAAGAGGTGTAAGAGGACTACAAGGGCTGACCGATGTAAATGTTGTAACATACGAATATGAATGTCATCAGGCCCAGCTGCCGATGATCGGCAAGCTGAGAGCGTTGCCTCCAGTTCTTGAAGTGTAAAAGGCACATTATACTGTTCTTCTCCGAGAGAAGAAAAGTCCAAGGGTACTAACTCTCTGGCAGACTTTGAGGAAAGAAACGAGGGGCATAGATGGAGCCCTCGGGAAATACGGACCAGATGTGTGCCAAGTTCAATGGCAACGTCGAGAGGGTTTGCTATATCAACACCAGTGACCCGTAGAACAGGAGCCGGGTCAGGAGAGTATTTACCACTCAATTTCCTCACTTTTTTCCAGACTGCACTCATAGAAGAAGCAGAGGTGATGGTGGAAACATAGTCTCGCCAACAAGTGCGTTTAGCTTCACGGATGACACGGCGAGCGATCGCACGCTTCTGCTTAAAATCAACAAGTCTCTCAGCGGTTCTATTGTACCGGTACCTGCCCCATGCAGCACGTTTCAAACGTACTGCACGAGCACAAGCAGGAGACCACCAAGGCACGCACTTCTGAGAATGCCTGCCTGAGGTGTGGGGTATAGAATGAGAAGCTGCAGTATAAACTGATGTCGAGAAGATGTGTAGGAGCTCATCAATGGAGGATGAAGAAGGAACCTCACTAAAAGCAGTGAGGTGTGAGTAAAGATCCCAATTTGCCCGATCAAATTGCCAGCGAGGGCTACGGGAAGGTGGTGAATAGGAAGGAGAAGTAAGAATGATCGGAAAATGATCGCTGTCATGTAAGTCTGGTAGAACAGACCAGGTGAAGTCTAGTGCTGTGGAGGAAGAGCAGACTGATAGATCGATGCAAGAGAGAGTATGAGTACGAGGATCAAAATGGGTGGGAGTACCCGTATTTAAAACATGGAGGGGGTGAGAGGCAAGAAAAGCCTCCAACTGAATGCCACGTGAGTCACAATGAGACCCCCCCCAGAGGAAATGGTGGGCATTAAAATCACCAAGTAACAGAAGTGGTGGTGGTAAGGATGAAACAAGAAAGGCAAAGTCTGGGATAGAAAATGCTCGAGAAGGAGAGAGATATAAAGAACATATTGTAAACCACTTATTCAAGTGGATACGGGCTGCAGTGTAATGCAGCGAGGTATGGACAAATAGTTGACAGTACGGAATATCATTGCGTAGAAGAAGGGCACTTTCATTAAAGGTCCCATCTGAGAAAGGATCCGAAGAATACAATAAATTATAGCCTGAGATAGGTTGGAAAACAGCCGAGTGTAATTTTGGTTCTTGTAAGCAAGCACCAACAGGGGAAAACCTGGAAAGCAACATCTGAAGCTCACCCCGATTACCCCTGAGGCCGCGGATATTCCACTGTAAATAGGCCATGATTGGCGATGAAGAAAATATCAGGAATCTGTAGGTAAAGGCACCTACGGACTAGAGGGGTTAGAAAAGTCAACGTGTGGTGGCATTGGAAGATGTTCAAGTAGCGAAGGAACGGAGCGTTGCGAAGAATGGGGTTGTGAAGATGGAGGAGAGGGAAGAGAAGGAACAGGAAGTGAATCAGTGTCCATTGAAGGTTTAGTCTCTGCAATATATTCTGAAATGGCTTCAAGTGTTTCTGAATTCAAAGATGTATGGGAAACCATATTGGAGATAGGAGGAGGAGGGTGAGTAAAGATTGGGACAGTAATGGACTGTACCAAAGTAGAGGGGGAGGGAAAAGTGTAAGGGACTGGAGATGAAGTGTGGGGGGGGACAGAAGAGGTAGAAACCTGGGAGGTGACAGAAGAGGGAGAAACTTGGGAGGGGACGGGGGTGGAAGGCATAGTACGAGGAGGAGGGTGAATCTCCACACTTGTAATAGAGCCAGAGAGAGGGGAAGAACTAGGTACAGAGACTGGAAAGGTAACGTGTGGAGGTGGAAGAAGGGAAGGAAGGGGCAAAGAAGATTTGAGCAATGTGGATTTTTTGGACTTCTGAGTAGAGGGGCGATTGGTATTAGGTGTCGTACGAGGTCTTGTCGATACTGGGGCTTGTGAGGAAGGACGCGAAGATGTGAGAACAGACTGAGTTGTAGTCGGGACGTCAGAGCCAAGGACAGCAAAAGGATTAGATGCCGTAATGGCTATGGGAGGGGTAACAACAGAGGAGGCTGCAGAAGATGGGACCCCAGAAGTGGGGGGATGTTTGGAAACACGAGAATAAGAAACACGGGGTAGTCTCCCTTGGAGGCGGAGATGAGTAACTGCCATAGCATAAGGGAGACCTTCTGCCTCTTTGAGGCAACGGATTTCACGTTCATTTAAGTAGACCTGGCAACGGCGGGAGTACGAAGGGTGAGCTTCATTACAATTAAGGCAAGATGGAGGTTGACTGCAAGATGTATTAGAATGGTTGTCGGCACCACAGACTGGGCATTCGGCCATAGATCTGCAATATTTCGCTGGGTGACCAAAACGCCAGCAATTTCTACATTGTTGCGGTGTAGGTATCACCTTTCGAACTTGTAACCGATGTCCCGCGACATATACAGAGGACGGGAGTTCTCGGCTGTCAAAAGTTAAACGAGCCACATTGCAAGGGTAACGTCTCCGCCCCCGGGCAGGAAGGACATAAGTGTCTACTTTGAGGATTGGGAGATCCTGGAGTTCCAGCTGTTCAAAAATGTCATTGCCACATGACTGGAAATTCTGTTGGACTATGGTATGGGGCAGAATGACAGTACCACTACAAGAATTGAGAGAAAGATGTTTTTCAATAGTGATAGGAGTAGTATCGATATTCGAAAGGAGAGAAAGATCATGAGCTTGGGTAGCATTCTGGACAGTGACGATGCGCGTACCGCTCTTGAGAGCGTGAAATGAAATATCTCTGCCAACATGACGCAGGAGCGCTTTGGCAATACTATGGTCAGAAAGGTAGGCAGAAGAAGAAGTTGGTCTTAAAGTAAAGAATTTAGTCCATTGTGTGGTCCGAAACTGAGCGTGGAGAGGGAGTGCTTGACGTGTCGGTCGTTTCCGAGTAGAATGGGAAGGTAACGACGGAGCATCATCAGGAGATTGACGTTGGCGTTTAGGAGTAGGACCGGAGTTGGTCCGGCATGAAATGGGTGGGCGATTCGAAAATTGCCGTACCGTAGAGGGAGAAGCCGGAAGCATAGTCAAAGGAGAGCGGAGTTCAGACAAATCGAAGGAGTCAGTCGAAGCCCCGGTACCTGAAGCGGGTGAGGAAACAGCACCAGCAAGAGGTACAGGGGCATCAGGAGTGTCCGAAGAGTGGTCTAAACACAAGGCAGGGTCAGAATGGGGTGCGGTATCAAGAAGGGGCCCGGGGGTAGTGGTTTCATGGACTAGGGCTGCCATGGTTAGGTTACTCCTTTGCTTTTTGTTTTTAAGAAAAAAAAAGAAAGAAGAAAAGAAAATAAAAACAAAAAAAAGAATAAAAAAAGGGGGGAGCGGGGAGGAATAGTTCCCAGGAGGAATGAAAGGGCCGGAAATCTCCCTCCGCGCCCAAGAGGACTCGACACCGCTAGTAGCGCAGATGCAGCATGGAACCCGTGCCATACCCTACCCTTCATGCCAGTAAACCAGCAATCCGGGATAGCAACCTCACATCTGCCGAGCTACCTCGGTGGACAAAAGAGAGGGCGGCCGGATATCCGCCACAAAGCATACCTCCTTCAGCCACCACCCCCGGAATCCGAAAGGTGGCTTCCAGAGATACACCCGTCGCCCAAAAGACACCCAAAGCTACTCCGGGATACCGGAGAGGGATCGGGACATCCCTAGGCAATCCAGATTCCACGGCAAACTACGCCACCGCCAAGAAACCTCAACGGAATGGGATCGACCCCGGTGTCCTTTCCCCTACCTAGGAACTAGCACGCCTGTGGGAGAAATCACGAAGGCTAAAAAGAGGAAGGGCAAAAGGGAGGGGTGAGGAGGAGGAGGAGGAATGGAAAAAGGGGAGGATGGGGAGGATGGGATAGGGGAGGGGAGAATGGGGGGTAATTAGGTTCGGTCTGAGGAAGAAGACCGACAGGGCTAATTCCTCAGACCAAGAGCCTCTTCACCACGCCAAGGAGCCCCCCTTGAAGAGGAAGGTTGTAGAGAGCATTGCACTCAGATGTGTCATGTCCATGTATTCTATAAGTACAGTAGGGAAGATCTGACTGGTACTCATCATCAGTACGACGCCTCTTAGGGTGACTATCAGGACAAGTAACTGCAATATGGCCAAGGAAACCACAGTTGTAACAAGTCCGCTGACTATGGTTACTGAATGTACTATAAATACTACGAGATTTATAATGACTCTGTACACTGGTCCTTGGTGATCTCTGCGATGGTTGACGACCACGATTTGTCGCTGTGGCGCAAACAAGAGGTGGTGCAGACTGAGGCATAGGTGTGAAATTACTTTTGATACATGGGAAAGTACCCTGGGGGCACAAGGAACGTAAATGATTTAGGGCTGTAAGTGGTTCCATCGTCACAGTTGGAGGATTAGCCTCATAAGCACACACAGAAGCAGGCGGCATTAGTTCTTTGATTGCTCCAAAAGCTGCTATTTTAGCAAACGATGCTGTGGATGGTTTATCCTCGTCAGGGACAAAAGCTGAGGACTGGACAGCATTGATAAATGATGATAAAAGTTTATCTAATCTAACAACAAATGCACTCAATAATTCATTAGTCATGGGTGTAGCATTCACGAGCTCCCGAAGAACGACATATGGATCAGCTGTTTTTACTGGTACAAGGAAAGAACGAATCAATTCCTCATGAAGTTATAAATAAAGACAATAGATCAGGTCAGCAAACAAAGGGGGACAGCAGAGGGCAGCAAGGGACTAGCTCCCTTAAGGTTTACTATACTAATAGCAGGAGTGTAAGAAATAAGATAGATGAGCTAAGATTAATTGCAAGTGCAGGAAACATAGATATTATTGCTATAACAGAGACCTGGCTCAATCTGAAAGATAGAGAGATGCCCTCTGAATGTCACATACAAGGCTATAAATTATTCCACACTGACAGGGTCAACAGGAAAGGTGGTGGAGTAGCGATGTATGTCAGAGACAATTTAAATTGTTGTGTTAGACAAGATATTAAATTAGAAGCGTCAGCCACTGAATCTGTTTGGTTACAGCTTCTCGAGGGCCGAGAAAAACTAATTTTGGGTGTGATTTACAGGGCCCCAAATCTTGATAGGGAGTGCAGTAAACTTCTATGGGACGAAATTCGTAAGGCATCTACATACGAAAATGTTGTGCTAATGGGAGATTTCAACTATAGACAGATTGACTGGAGCAATTTGACAGGAAATTTAGAGTCAGGTGACTTTCTTGATACGATCCAGGATTGTTTTTTAAAACAGTTTGTGACAGAGCCAACTAGGGGAATTGACCTCCTTGACTTGGTTCTTGCCAGTAGGGAAACACTAATTAATAATCTTGAGGTTAATGATGAGCTTGGGGAAAGTGATCACAAATCACTCAGTTTTAATATATCATGGAATTCCCCTAATAATGGCAATCAAGTCTCTGTCCCTGACTTTCGCTTGGCTGATTTCATAGGACTGAAAAATTACTTAGGTGGGCTGAACTGGAATGACCTGACTAAGGGTCAGGTAGGTGGTGATGGTTGCCGATATGATGCTTTCCAGGGCATAGTTCTAGCTGCTCAGTCAAATTATGTTCCAAATAGGGAAATCAGATCAAACAAAAATGATCCTAAATGGATGAACAATAGATTAAAATATCTGACTGGTCAAAAGAGAGGCATATATAGGCAAATCAAAAGAGGAGAGGGGCAATTAAGAAATCGATATATTCAGTTAAAGAGAGAAATAAAAAAGGGAATTAGAAAAGCAAAAAGAGATTATGAGGTTAAAGTTGCAAGAGAATCGAAGACTAACCCAAAAGGATTCTTTCAGGTATACAGAAGTAAGATCAGGGACAAGATAGGCTCACTCAAAAGTTCCTCGGGTCAGCTCACTGACAGTGATAAGGAAATGTGTAGAATTTTTAACACATACTTCCTCTCAGTTTTTACACAGGAGGATACCAGCGATATTTCAGTAATGATAAATTATGTAGAACAGGACGATAATAAACTGTGCACTATTAGGGTCACAAGTGACATGGTCCTTAGGCAAATAGATAAATTAAAACCTAACAAATCCCCAGGCCCTGATGAACTGTATGCAAGGGTTCTAAAGGAATGTAAAGAGGAGCTTAGCACACCTTTGGCTAATCTTTTCAACATATCACTACAAACTGGCATGGTGCCAGATAAGTGGAAAATGGCAAATGTGATACCTATTTTCAAAACAGGTGACAGGTCCTTAGCTTCGAACTATAGACCAATAAGCCTAACCTCCATAGTGGGAAAATTTATGGAATCAATAATTGCCGAGGCAGTTCGTAGCCACCTTGAAAAGCATAAATTAATCAACGAATCTCAGCATGGTTTTACAAAGGGGCGTTCCTGCCTTACGAATTTATTAACTTTTTTCACTAAGGTATCTGAGGAGGTAGATCATGGTAATGAATATGATATTGTGTATATGGACTTCAGTAAGGCTTTTGACAGGGTCCCACATCAGAGACTATTGAGGAAAATTAAAGCACATGGAATAGGAGGAGAAATTTTTTCCTGGATAGAAGCATGGTTGACAAATAGGCAGCAGAGAGTTTGCATAAATGGGGAGAAATCAGAGTGGGGAAGCGTCACGAGCGGTGTTCCACAGGGGTCAGTGTTGGGCCCCCTGCTGTTCACAATCTATATAAACGACATAGATGAGGGCATAAAGAGCGACATCGGCAAGTTTGCCGATGACACCAAAATAGGCCGTCGAATTCATTCTGACGAGGACATTCGAGCACTCCAGGAAGATTTGAATAGACTGATGCAGTGGTCGGAGAAGTGGCAGATGCAGTTTAATATAGACAAATGCAAAGTTCTAAATGTTGGACAGGACAATAACCATGCCACATATAAACTAAATAATGTAGATCTTAATATTACGGATTGCGAAAAAGATTTAGGAGTTCTGGTTAGCAGTAATCTGAAACCAAGACAACAGTGCATAAGTGTTCGCAATAAAGCTAATAGAATCCTTGGCTTCATATCAAGAAGCATAAATAATAGGAGTCCTCAGGTTGTTCTTCAACTCTATACATCCTTGGTTAGGCCTCATTTAGATTATGCTGCACAGTTTTGGTCACCGTATTACAGAATGGATATAAATTCTCTGGAAAATGTACAAAGGAGGATGACAAAGTTGATCCCATGTATCAGAAACCTTCCCTATGAGGATAGACTAAGGGCCCTGAAACTGCACTCTCTAGAAAGACGTAGAATTAGGGGGGATATGATTGAGGTGTATAAATGGAAGACAGGAATAAATAAAGGGGATGTAAATAATGTGCTGAAAATATCTAGCCTAGACAGGACTCGCAGCAATGGTTTTAAGTTGGAAAAATTCAGATTCAGGAAGGATATAGGAAAGTACTGGTTTGGTAATAGAGTTGTGGATGAGTGGAACAAACTCCCAAGTACCGTTATAGAGGCCAGAACGTTGTGTAGCTTTAAAAATAGGTTGGATAAATACATGAGTAGATGTGGGTGGGTGTGAGTTGGACCTGATAGCTTGTGCTACCAGGTCGGTTGCCGTGTTCCTCCCTTAAGTCAATGTGACCTGACCTGACTAGGTTGGGTGCATTGGCTTAAGCCGGTAGGAGACTTGGACCTGCCTCGCATGGGCCAGTAGGCCTTCTGCAGTGTTCCTTCGTTCTTATGTTCTTATGTTCTTATATTGTGACCACTTAGTAATATTCCTGAAATCTCGCATTTCAAGGAGATCAACAACGTGAACGGCAGCAGGGGACTGATGAAGAGCTTCTTTCGCAAGTCTGATAAGACTTTCCTCTTAAGGAGGACCGTCAACTAGAGCATTAACACGAGAACGAATGGCAGTAAACCATGCTTCAAGACTATGTACATGGCCACTGAATGAATAATAATAATAATAATAATATCTTTATTTACTACAAGTACATGTACATGGCATACAGTCCTAGCTGGCAACAATGACATACTACCATACAGAAAGTCCCTTGTTATGCTCCGCATTTCGGGCAAATTAGGTCAGTGTCCCAGGATGCGACCCACACCAGTCGACTAACACCCAAGTACCCATTTTACTGATGGGGGAACATAGACAACATGTGGAAAGAAACAGGTCCGATGTTTCTACTCTGGCTGGGAATCGAACCCAGGCCCTCGCCATGTGAAGCAAGAGCGTTAACCACCAGGCCACCAGAGCCCAAGGGAATCACGAGTAAAACTGTAGTGTCTCAGTGTATGGGTCGGTCTGTCAGTCGATAATGAACTATGAGGACTGATGGCAGAAGCAGCAGTAGTCTGAGAGGTCTGAGTGTTGCCATTCACTAAAGTATCACTTGAAGGTATGTGAGACATAATGGCAAAGAAGTTGCACAAGAACAAATAAGGCAAAAAATAATGAATAATAAAAATGATACAAAATGCTAAAATTGAAATAAAAGAGATGCAACTAATTCTGCAGAAGTAATAAAAAAAATGTCTAAGATACACTGCAAGAGGAAGGACAATTCAAAATAAGGGACTGCTGGACAAGATAAAGAAGCACATTGAAATTTACAAGTAAAAATATTACTGGAGGCAGAATTAAATGCAAAATGAGCTGTCTGTACTCTTGCTAATAAAGAAATTAACTAACAAAATTGTAAATCAATATAAAAAGTATAAAATAAAATAACTAAATTGTATACAAAGAGAGATAACTGGGAAATTTAAATATTTTCTAAGTGTGCATAAACAAAATTAAAATATAATGCAAACAATATCAGGAAAAATAATAAAATGAAAAACAAGACACTCAGACAATAATGAACTGAGAATAATAATGCATAAAAATATCAATAAAAGAAAATAATTCACTGCAGAACAAGTGCAACAAAATAAGGTGCAGAAATAATCAATGCAGCAATAAAAGTTACACTGGTAAAATGTAGGCTAAATAATAAAAATAAAAATGTGAAGAAGAACTTACTGAACACTTTAACTCTTAATTGTAAATTAGACAAAACAATTTACTCAAACAGAGTAAAGAAAACACTTTACGTTAAAAAAAGAAATTGAAATTACACTAAGAATGAATTTGTTCAAAGAAATAAGAAAAATATGAATAAAAATAAAACAAGAAACAAAACTGGAAGTGTAACACTTACAAATGGCAGGGCACACAACATGTGGAAATTGCATTTATCTGAATGTATCATTATGTACATAACAGTAAATGAACAAAGATAATTATTATTTATCAGTTAGACAAGTAGGAATTTGGGACACCTAGGTCGCAAAAAATGTCCCCCTTCGATACCTACAACTGTCATATCCACAAGTTGCTCTGGGCCTATTAATTATAAATGAAAGATACATCACGAGGAATGCTGGTAAATATATAAATTTGTGGACTGTATATTAAAATAAAAAAAGGATTATATATATACACATATACATAACAGAAGGAAAATATATCTTAATATCACTCACCAATTTGACTGGAGATTAATGTGTCATGTACAGGACCCCCCCTTTTGCCTACATTTATGAAAAATTTACTGGCCAGAATTTAAATATAAATTAGACAGCTTATCTGAGGTTCCTGGAGTTGTCCTGTCCTGTCGTCTGATACTCAAATTATGCAGGAATACACATCCAACAATTTCGCCTCCTATTTGAGAGGTGTCAGCCAAATTTTAACCTCTAGAGCACGAAAAATTCTTCCCATTATACACAACGTTTGTTACTCCATTCAAACAAACAATGGCGAGTCCCGTCTGTGCAGATGCAGGCTTTCCGTTTTCTATGACATAAATATTATTAAATACAGTATGGCCATCTATTTACATATATTATTATTATTATTATAATCAAAAAGAAGCGCTAAGCCACAAGGGCTATACAGCGCTGCAGGGTAGGGAAGGAAGCAAGGGAATTGGATGGCAGGAGGGAGGGGGGATGATCAGCAGGTTACAGAAAACAGCGGGGCAGGGGATAGTACGGGGGTAGAGGGTAGCAAGAGATACAAGTAGAAAGGGCTGAAAGTATCAGAATTTGTGAAGTAAGTCAGTCGTTGTCAAAAAGTCAATAAGAGAGTCCGGATGAAAGGTGGGTCCATCAGCGAGAAGGGAAGGTAAAGAGAGAGCAGCGGGGCGAAGACGACGACAGAGGTAAATTCTGCGTGCTCGTTGATAAAGTGGGCAGTCCAACAGAATGTGGCTGACTGATAATGGAGCTTGGCAATTCTCACAGAGAGGAGCAAGACGCCTCTCCATGAGATATCCATGAGTAAGACGAGTATGGCCAATGCGAAGACGGGAGAGAGTAGTCTCCCAACCTCGACACTGGTGATAAGAAGACGGCCAGTAACCTATACTCGGTTTAATAGACTGAAGTTTGTTGCCGAGCATAGTAGACCAACGTTGTTGCCAACGGGTGTGAAGGTGGGAAGATATTACAGCAAAATAGTCCGTACATGGAATACCTCTGTAAGAAACTGGTAGGTCATGTACTGCTGACCGCGCAGCAGTGTCTGCCTGTTCATTGCCCTGTACGTCAACATGACCAGGGACCCAACAAAAAACAATATCTTTATGCTTAGTAAAGATGCGGCGTAGCCAAAGTTGGATACGGAGGACTAAGGGGTGAGGTGTATCAAATTTTTGTATAGCCTGTAAAGCACTAAGGGAGTCTGAGACAACCACAAATGATGACACAGGCATAGATGCAATACGGATAAGTGCTGTAAGGATGGCATATAATTCAGCAGTAAAAATACTAGCTGAAGATAGTAAATGCCCTTGTACGACGCTGTCCGGAAACACTGCTGCGAATCCTACGCCGTCAGAAGACTTAGAGCCATCTGTGTACACAGCAATGGCATGAGAATGAGAGTGAAAGTGGTCAAGAAAAAGAGAGCGGGAAGCGACCGTAGACAGTTGGGCTTTCGAGCAAGGGAGGGAGAAAGAACAGACTCGAACAGCTGGGACCTCCCAGGGGGGTAGGGAAAAGTGAGATGCTACATGTACATAGAAAGGTGGTAGTTGAAGAGAAGACAAGAGCGAATGAAGGCGAAGAGAGAAGGGACGGAGTAAGCAGGGGCGGCGAACAAATAAAGAATGTCTACTAATATCAGTGACCATTCTATAAATGGAAGGATTGCGGAGATCATGAGAGCGTACATAGTAGCGCAGGCAATGGGCATCACGGCGATCGGATAAGGATGGAACGTTCGCTTCTGCATAGAGGCTTTCGACAGGGGAAGAGCGAAAAGCACCAAGGCATAAACGTAATCCTTGGTGATGAATGGGGTTAAGGCTAGAGAGAGTAGCAGGAGATGCCGCTGAATAGATCTGGTCACCATAATCAAGTTTCGATAAAATAAGGGTGGAATGTAGGTGAAGGAGGGTTCGACGATCAGCTCCCCACGAAAGATGAGCAAGGGTTTTAAGAAGGTTCAGCCGGCTGTGACAAGTTGCCTTCAGAGAGGTAATGTGAGGTTTCCAGGATAACCTACGATCAAAGAGGAGGCCCAGAAACTTGACTGTATCACGTTCAGGGATACGTGAGCCATAGAGGTACAAAGGATGATCAGAGATGACAGAGCGTCTAGTGAAAGTGATTTGGTGGGTTTTAGTGCTGGAAAATTTAAACCCATGTGTGGTGGCCCAATTGGAAACACGGTCGACTGCATGCTGGAGAGAAACTGTAAGGAGGTGACAGTCAGCGCCTGCACAGGCAATAGCAAAGTCATCAACATAGAGTGATGACCAAATATTTGATGGAAGACTAGAGGCCAAATCATTAATAGCAAGGAGAAAAAGTGTTGTGCTCAGAACACATCCCTGGGGGACACCTTCAGCTTGGACAAAGTCCGGGGAGAGCACATTATTAACCCGAACACGGAAATGCCTGTCAGTTAAAAAGTTCTTAAGGAAGGATGGTAGATTGCCTCGAAGGCCTAAGGAGTGGGCTTGGGCTAAAATATTATACCTCCAAGTTGTGTCATATGCCTTCTCAAGGTCAAAAAATATGGCAATAACTGAGTGGTTATTCGCAAAGGCATTACGAACATACGTATCCAAGCGCAGTAAGGGGTCTATGGTAGAACGTCCCTTACGAAAGCCATATTGACGAGTGGAGAGACTGTTGTGTGTCTCTAAATACCACACTAAACGTCTATTTACTAGACGTTCCATTACTTTGCAAACTGCACTGGTAAGAGCAATGGGACGATAGTGGGAGGTTTCATGTCCCGTAGTGCCTGGTTTGCGGGAAGGGAGAACAATGGCGGATTTCCACAGCTGTGGAAGAACTCCTTGTGACCAAATAAGATTGTAAAGGTGTAATAGGACTGCAAGGGCTGACTGATGTAAATGTTGTAGCATACGAATATGAATGTCGTCGGGCCCAGCTGCCGATGATCGACAAGCTGAGAGTGTTGCCTCCAGTTCTTGAAGTGTAAAAGGCACATTATACTGTTCTTCTCTGAGAGAAGAAAAGTCCAAGGGTGCTAACTCTCTGGCAGACTTTGAGGAAAGAAATGAGGGGCATAGATGGAGTCCCTGAGAAATACGGACCAGATGATTGCCAATTTCATTGGCAACATCTAGTGGGTTTGCTATATCAACACCGGCAACCCGCAGAACAGGAGCCGGGTCAGGAGAATATTTACCACTCAGTTTTCGTACTTTTTTCCAGACTGCACTCATAGAGGAAGCAGAGGTGATGGTGGAGACATAATCTCGCCAGCAAGTGCGTTTAGCGTCACGGATGACACGGCGAGCGATCGCACGCTTCTGTTTAAAATCAAGGAGTCGCTCTGTGGTTCTATTGTACCGGTACCTGCCCCATGCAGCGCGTTTCAAACGTACTGCACGAGCACAAGCAGGAGACCACCAAGGCACGCATTTCTGAGAATGCCTGCCCGAAGTTTGGGGTATAGAATGAGAAGCTGCGGTGAAAACGGAGGACGAGAAGAGGTGTAAAAGCTCATCGATGGAGGACGAAGAAGGAACCTCTTTAAAAACAGTCAGGTGTGAGTAAAGGTTCCAATTTGCCCGATTAAATTGCCAGCGTGGGGTGCGAAGAGGTGGCGAATATGAAGGGGAAGTAAGAATGATTGGGAAATGATCACTGTCATGTAAGTCCGGGAGAACAGACCAAGTAAAGTCTAATGCGGCGGAGGAAGAGCAAACTGAGAGATCGATGCAAGAGAGAGTATGAGTCCGAGGATCAAAATGGGTGTGAGTACCTGTATTTAAAACATGGAGGGGGTGGGTGGCAAGAAAAGCCTCTAACTGAATTCCACGGGAATCACAGTGAGACCCTCCCCAGAGGAAATGGTGGGCATTAAAATCACCAAGTAACAGAATCGGTGGCGGTAATGACGAAACAAGGAAGGCAAAATCCGGAATAGATAATGCCCGAGAAGGAGAGAGATATAAAGAACAGAGCGTATACCACCTATGTAAGTGGATACGGGCTGCTGTGTAATGCAGCGAAGTATGAACAAATAGCTGATGGTACGGAATATCAGTGCGGAGAAGAAGGGCACTTTCATTAAAGGTCCCATCAGGAAAAGGATCTGAAGAATACAATAAATTATAGCCTGAGATGTGAGAAATAACAGCAGAGTGTAATTTTGGTTCCTGTAAGCAAACACCAACAGGGGCAAACTGGGAGAGTAACATCTGAAGCTCACCCCGATTACCCCTGAGGCCGCGTATATTCCACTGTAAAAAGGCCATGATTGGCAATGATAAAGATACTTGAAATCCGCAGGTAAGGGTTCCTACGGACTAGAAGGGTTAGAAAAGTCCACATGCGGAGGCAGTGGAAAATGTTCAAGCAGCGAAGGAACGGTGCGCTGTGAAGAAAGGAGTTGCGCAGATGGAGCAGAGGAGAGAGGAAGAGCGGAAGGTGGATCAGTGTCCATTGATGGTTTGGTCTCTGCAATATATTCAGAGATTGCTTCAAGTGTTTCGGAATTCAGAGATGTCGTATGGGAGACAATATTGGGAATGGTAGGGGGAGGATGAGTAAAGATTGGAACTGTATTGGACTGTACCAAGGTAGGGGGGGGCGAAAGGGTGGAGGGAACTGGAGAAGCGTGGCAGGGGACAGAAGAGACAGGAACCTGGGAGGTGGCAGAAGAGGAAGAAACTTGGGAGGGAACAGGGGAGGAAGGTACATTACGAGGAGGAGGGTGAACCTCTGCACTTGTAACTGAGCCAGTGAGAGGGGAAGAACTAGGGACAGAGACAGGGAGGGTAAAATGAGGAGGTGGAAGATGGGTAGGAGGTGTTACCGGACCTTTTTTTGACTTTTGAGAAGTAGAGGGACGATTGGGAAGAGGTGTCGTACGAGGTCTCGTCGATACTGAGGCTTGTAAGAGAGAACTCGAAGAAGCGAGATTAGACTGAGGCGTTGAAGTAGGGACGTCTGAGCCGAGGACAGCAAAAGGATTAGATACAGGAGTGATTATGGGAGAGGTAACCACAGAGGTGGGTGTAGAAGATGGGATACCAGAAGTGGGGGGACGTTTTGAAACACGGGAATAAGAAACACGTGGGAGTCTCCCTTGGAGGCGGAGATGAGAAACTGCCATGGCATAAGGGAGACCTTCTGTCTCTTTGAGGTAACGGATTTCCCGCTCGTTTAAATAGACCTGACAACGGCGAGAGTACGAAGGGTGAGCCTCATGACAGTTAAGGCAAGAGGGAGATCGATTGCAAGACGTATTAGAATGGTCATCGGCACCACAGACTGGGCATTCGGCGATAGATCTGCAATATTTCGCTGGATGGCCAAATCGCCAGCAATTTCTACACTGTTGTGGTGTAGGGATCACCTTTCGAACTTGTAACCGATGTCCTGCTATATAAACGGAGGATGGGAGTTCTCGGCTGTCAAAAGTTAAACGAGCCACATTGCTAGGGTATCGTCTCCGCCCACGGGCAGGAAGAACGTAAGTGTCTACCTTGAGGATTGGGAGATCTTGGAGTTCCAGCTGTTCTAGAATGTCGGTGCCACATGTCTGGAAATTTTGTTGAACTATGGTATGGGGCAGAATAACGGTACCACTACAAGAATTGAGGGAATGATGTTTTTCAAGGGTGACAGGAACAGTATCTATATGGGTAAGACGAGAGAGCTCACGAGCCTGGGTAGCATTCTGTACGGTAATGATGCGCGTACCGCTCTTAAGAGCATGAAAAGAAATATCTTTACCAACATGGCGTAGGAGTGCCTTGCCAATACTATGGTCAGAAAGATAGGCAGTAGAGGAAGTTGGTCGTAAAGTGAAGAATTTAGTCCACTGTTCAGTCTGAAACTGAGCGTGGAAAGGTAGTGAAGGACGTGTCGATCGTTTCTGAGAAGAACGAGAAGGTGAAGGTGGAGAAGTATCATCAGCAGGTAATTGTCGTTGACGTTTAGGCGTGGGACCAGAGTTGGTCCGACGTGGAACGGGTCGGCGATTTGAAAATTGCCGCACCGTAGAGGGAGAGGCCGGAAGCATAGTCAGAGGAGAGCGAAGGTCTGATAAATCGAAGGAGTCAGTCGAGGCCTCAGTACCTGAAGCGGGTGAGGAAACAGCACCGGCAATAGGTACAGAGGCATGAGGAATGTCTGAAGAGTGGTCCAAAGACGAGGCGGGGTCAGAACGGGGTGCGGTATCAAGAAGGGGCCCGGGGGTACCAGGTTCATGGACTAGGGCTGCCATGGTTAGGTTACTTCTTTCTTTTTGTTTTTAAGAAAAAAAAAGAAAGAAGAAAAGAAAATAAAAATAAAAAAAAGAAAAAAAAAGGGGGGACCGGGGAGGGATAGTTCCTAGGAGGGATGAAAGGGCCAGAAATCTCCCTCCGCGCCCAAGAGGACTCGACACCGCTAGTAGCGCAGATGCAGCATGGAACCCGTGCCATACCCTACCCTTCATGCCAGTAAACCAGCAATCTGGGATAGCAACCTCACATCTGCCGAGCTACCTCGGTGGACAAAAGAGAGGGCGGCCGGATATCCGCCACAAAGCATACCTCCTTCAGCCACCTCCCCCGGAATCCGAAAGGTGGCTTCCAGAGCTACACCCGTCGCCCAAAAGACACCCAAAGCTACTCCGGGATACCGGAGAGGGATCGGGACATCCCTAGGCAATCCAGATTCCACGGCAAACTACGCCACCGCCAAGAAACCTCAACGGAATGGGATGGACCCCGGTGTCCTTTCTCCTACCTAGGAACTAGCGCGCCTGTGGGAGAAATCCCAAAGGACAAAAAGAGGAAGGGCAAAAGGGAGGAGTGGGGAGGAGGAGGAGGAAAGGAAAAAGGGGAGGATGGGGAGGATGGGATAGGGGAGGGGAGATTGGGGGGTAATTAGGTTCGGTCTGAGGAAGAAGACCGATAGGTCTAATTCCTCAGACCAAGAGCCTCTTCACCACGCCAAGGAGCCCCCCTTGAAGAGGTATTTACATATAACTACTGTATTTCTGGAAAATATATACAGAATTTTCCACACTGCGGTGGGGCGGAGTTCATTGCTAAACGACTCAAATTACTCCTTCCTTTAGGAGACAATTCCAGCCGGTTCTGGCTTGAGTGGCTGTTCTCCTAGTAGGTCTTACTACGATTTCATTTTCCGGCATCACTTGGTCAGCGTTATCTTCCATATCACTCATGTCACTTTCCCTCAGATTTTCATTTACTTTTGATTGAACACCTAATTCCAAGGGAATTAATTTATTAATTGTGCATAAACTTTCCTGGCCACGACACAACACTTTGACACTCCTGACAACACCTTGTGCATCTGGGTACAATGTCAATACTTTGCCCAGAGGCCACAATGTTTGATGTTGTTCAGTATCAATCAACACAATGTCACCTGGTTGAATGTTCTGTCGATATACTGCCTCTGTCGCACCATAAAAGTGTTCACATAGTGTAAGAAGATGTTCCTTATGCCACACATTAGACCAATGATCAATTACTTTATTTAACATTTTAAATTTATCTCACAACACTGCCGCATCATTGTAATCTTCATCACTTTCTTCTGGATTATCTCTATAGACAGGGGCAGCTTCCAATTTCCTTCCACATATTAGGTGAGAAGGTGTTAATACATCTGCATCAGGTGTATCACTCATGTACGAGAGTGGCCTATTATTTATACGATTTTCCGCCTCCACTAACACTGCACGGAATTCTTCCAAATTAATTTTCTTCCAGTGTAGTACTTTATGGAGACACCGCTTCACTGTGCCTATAAGTCTTTCGTACAGCCCCCCCTGCCAAGGGGCTCTAGGAGTAATAAATTTCCAGGTACACCCTCACTGGGTTAACAGAGAATGAACATCATTACTATTATTTAACTCAATCAAATGTTGAGCACCTGCAACAAAATTTGTGGCATTATCCGAAATCGTCAATCTCGGACAGGATCTCCTAGCTGCAAATTTTCGAAACAGCTCTATAAACTATTCTGCAGACAAGTCCTGTGCCACTTCTAAATGAACTGCCCTAGTAGCAGTACAGGTGAACAAACAAACATACACTTTCAGTGGAACACCATCTGAAGTACCTGTTAAAATTATTAGACCACTATAGTCTACACCTGTTACATCAAATGGTTTCACTAATTGTACACGCTCTTTGGCATTGGTGGAGGACCTGGGTACATATAGGATCTGGCATCCACACGGCGACATATTACACAAGATTTAATCACCCTTTTTACACTTTGCCGTCCTTGTGGAACCCAGAAAGTTTCCCTAATACAATTTAAGGTATCTTGTACCCCACCATGCATTACATTTTTATGGGCATTTAGCACAATTAAATTTGTTAGATGATGAGTTTTGGGCAGTAAGAGAGGGTGTTTAGCATAATCACCCAATTCAGCATTTTGTAACCTACCTCTGCACCTAATTACAATGTTCTCTAAATACAGCCCCAATTTCTCTATTATGGAACCTTTCACAATTTTTCTTTCCATCATCAATTTAATCTCATTTTCATAGATTTCCTCCTGTACCCTCTTTATCCAATATTCAAGAGGATGTGAAAACTTAAATGAAATATTCATCTTGTTTAGAAATTTAAACACCAACTTAGTTACATTGATTAGTTTGGGTAAAGAAGAATACCTATTTATATCAATGGCTAAGGAAGGACAAACTATTGGAGCGGTGGTCACAGTAATGTCAACAGGAGTAATATACGCCTTTTGTACAGGCCAATCAGCTTTATTTACCAACCAGCTCGGTCCTTTAAACCATGATACAGCATTTACAAATTTAGCATAAGATAAACCTCGAGACAAGAAATCAGCTGGATTCTCCTCACCAGGTATATGATTAAATGTTAACATATGCTGACCCAAACTATTATACTTCTCTTGCATTTGATTAATTTCAGCGACTCTGTTTTGTACGTACACAATTTTACTGTTTCCATTACGAATCCATTTAAGGATACCTCATTATCAGACCAAATTACAGTGTCACTAATATTTATCTCCTGCAACTTATTTCTTATATAATTAGCTAATTTGACACCTACATAAATGGCTGTTAATTCCAACTGAGGTAAAGTAAGTGATTTAATTGGAGACACTTTAGCCTTAGACATAACAAGAGAAATAACACTATTACATTGAAGGTAAGCAACTGCTCCATATGCCAATTTTGAAGCATCACAAAAAATGTGGAATACATTTTTCTTATTTGGATTGGCCACCTGATGTGGGAACTCCAACATTGGATTTTTTTCATAATCACCAATTAATTCATCCCACCTGTTAATGAATTCCTCAGGTAGAATTTCATCCCAAGCACATTTAAGTTTCCATGCTTCCTGTATTAATAATTTCCCTCTTATAGACACTAAACCTAGTGGATCAAAACATTTGGAAACTTCAGCAAGAAAAACTCTTAGTTAATTTATTGGGCATACTGTAATTATTAGGTTTTAACATTAACAAATCTCTCTCAGTATCCCAAGTTAATCCCAATACATTACTACATTTTGGGACTTCATCTCCAGGGTAATCTTTGCTTATTTTGTTCTTTAATTTGGACGAATTACTATTCCATTCCCTCAGAGGCATATTTGCACTTTGCATTATTTTATTAGCCTCTCCATAAGTCATTAACAGTTCCTCTTCAGTTGACGTCACACCCAGGAAATTGTCAACGTAAAATTGTTTGCTCATTACTTTACTCAATGGACTTCCCATACGTTTAAGGTGTGCATTTATCGTCGCTTGAAGTAGGAAAGGACTGGATGTAGCACCAAATAATACGCTCCTAAAGCGAAAGGTTTTCAGAGGGCTAAGTGGGTCACTAGGATTCTCAGGCCATAAGAAGCGGGTACAATCCCGGTCAGCCTCTTGTAAACCCACTTTTAGGAAAGCTTTACTTATGTCAGCCGTAAAGGCATAATGCTTCACTCTGAAATTTAATAAGATATCTCCTAATTTTTCCGTCAACGACGGACCTGTCATCAAACAGTCATTTAAACTAGGTACATTTTTGTTACTCCTGGCACTACAATTAAACACAATCCTCAAGGGAGTGGTCTTAGAATCCTTCTTCACTCCGTGATGGGGTAAATAGTGACCATAAATTTTGGCTTGCTCAGGAGGTACCTCTTCTATGAATTTATTAATTAATTGTTCAGCAATTATATTACTATATGCAGTTAACAATTCTGGTGTCTTACTCAGTTCGCGGAGCTGAGCCTTTAATTGTCCATATGCCATTCTGTAATTAGTGGGCAATTCTGGATGGTTCAGTCTCCACGGAAGTCGCACCCAGTATTGTCCAGAATTAAATTTTACATCTCTCAGGTATTGCTCCTGAGTAAAAGAATCGTCTGGACTTTCTTCATTTACATTTATTCCAATGCTGTCTAATTCCCACAATTTATGCACTGGCTCAACACCTTCTTCTATGGAAGAGTTATACTGGGGTACGATTATATGAGTAAGACACACAGTTATGGTATTTGTAGTTTCCTCTAGTCATGAATTATTATTACGAGGAATCCTACCATACATTACATGGCCTCCTGCAGTCTTCAAAAGGGTGATGCCACATTTCTTTAGCATACCCTTTACAAAGGAGGCATAACAGTCACAACCTATCAAAATATTTATTGGGCCTACAGAATCATCACTTACACCAGAATGGGCTAAATTTACATTGTGTGAATGTCTTTCTGTAGCTTTACTAAGCCCTACTGTAGTTATTTTCTCTGGAAGTCTATCTAAAATTACTGCATTAACATGTTTTTTCTCATTGCCCAACCTGACAGTTACATAAACAGTGTCATACAATTGAGGTCTTTTATCTGAGAGAAAACCAGATAATTTTAAAGTTGTGGGATCTCCCATCTGTACTTTCATACCATCAAGACATTTACGTTTTATGAAAGTACGTTGGGATCCCTGGTCCAATAATGCATTTACATTTTTTGATTTATGCCTTTTATCATCA
The DNA here is from genome assembly GCF_038502225.1 of Cherax quadricarinatus. NCBI lineage: Eukaryota > Metazoa > Arthropoda > Malacostraca > Decapoda > Parastacidae > Cherax > Cherax quadricarinatus. Next base: position 24,296,729 of record NC_091306.1, on the reverse strand, counting down.
ATTTTTACCTGTAACACAGGTAAGGCTACTTCAGCAAAATCATCATTATTAACATTAGCAGCAATTTTTACATTAGCTACTGTTGTGTCAGGATTGTCAACATTATCATTATTATCAACATTATCATATAGACCCTTACACATGACTATATGGTTTCTTCCTTTGTGACATTGATAACAGTTGTTTAATTTGGCATGACAATCCTTTACATTGTGATTACCTAAACACCTGATACATCTGTCAAGTTCCTCCAATCTTTCAACTTTATCATTCCATGAATTGTATGCATTGCAATTCTTAGAAAAATGAGTACCCTTGCAGAAAAGACAATCTCTCTTTTCTTTGACTGGTTTCTTATTAACTGGGCTACTCTTATGAGGGTACTTATTCTTCTTACCTTGTGGAGAATCATTATTTCTGATTCCTGCTACTTGATATGCACCTATGCAACTATTTTTAGGAAATGAATTTTGATTATTACCATTGGGATAGTTTTTCCCTTTATGAAACTTGACAGATACCTGAGAGTTATTATGTGTTGCATCTTTAAAATGAGTTAGTTGGCTGGTCAGCAACTGCACAATTAATTCTTGTAGACCTAGTCTTATTTCCTCCAGACCAAAATAAACCTTGTGATACTTGTTCTAGAGCCATTGAAGTGTTTTACAGCTTAATTTATTCTGTACAATGGCACTCAATAATCAGTCTGATTCTTTCAGGTTATATTTATTACTTAATGTTTTGAGAGTGCTCTCCAGTTTAACTCTAAACTGCTGTAAACCTTTGTAAGTGTGATTTTGAGATTTTAAATTAACAATCATATTCACTAGATCCAACCTACTTTGTTCTATATTACCATAAGTGACTTTCAACAAGTCAACTGCTTCCTTGTAAGAGTCATCTACATTGGGAAAGGCTTGTATGAGTATGTGAGCATCTCCTCTTACCTGTCCTTTGAGGTAAAATAATTTAGTTACACAGGCTAGGTTACTCCTGTAATGCACAGCTGCTTTAAAAATTGACCAAAACTCCTCCCAGTGTTCTCCAGGATTAAATACAGGTAAACAAAATTCTGGGAGTTTTGGCAAAGATATATTATTTGTTGGAGGAGACTGATTAACTGCCTGGTTTACACATTTTAATTTATTCAAGGCCTGACTTTTACAAGAATCTTTTCCTCCAATTCATAATACTGATTAATCATGAGATCTACTTCAGTCTCATCTACACAGTTTACTAATAAATCTCCTTCATATTTGTTGTAATATAATTTGTATGAATCATATCTATTCCCCAAAGCATCTAAATACAATTTTAAATCATCAGTATTCACAGTTTCTTGATTCATTAATTCCAAACATTGATTATATGCCTTGGTTACATGACCCTTTCTAGCTTGCAGTGATGCTTTTTTTGCTCTGTATTCCATATGTTTGTCTTCTATATTAATTTCCTCATTTTCAGCCATGATGCAATGTATTAAATTCAACTTAATAACACTGATTATGTACTAAATTATGCACTTGATAAGGGTAAATAGTACAGCTTATCTTTGAATAAATCCTAGCTACTTGAGCTTAGCAATTGCATGTAAGAAAATTATATAAATTTTAAATGTACATTAATACAAACCTTTAGCCAGCCTTGGCTTATCAAAATTATTATACAAATTAATATAAATCCTTGCCAGAATTTGGCATAGCAAAATTAATATTATACACATTAATATAATTAGCAACACTTGGTTTATCAATTACACATACACTGATATAAATCTTGGCCAGAATTGTCTTATCAAATTAGTATTATACAAATTAATATAAATTTAGCCAGACTTGACTTATCAAAATATTATACAATTAATATAAATCCTTGCCAGAATTTGGCATAGCAAAATTAATATTATACACATTAATATAATTAGTTACACTTGGCTTATCAATTACACATACACTGATATAAATCTTGGCCAGAGTTGTCTTATCAAATTAATATTATACAAATACATTAATATAAATCCTAGCCTCTTTGGCTTTGCAAAATTAATATTATACACATTAATATAATCTTTACCCACCCTTGACTTATCCAAATTAATATTGTAATAATTATAATCCACTACACATTAAGTAAATTTGTGAACTTAACATCCACCTCCTTCTGTCATTTCACATATAATTATTAAGTAATTAACTAATTAATGACTTCATTAATTACCTCCGGTTCAAGAAGGACCAACGGGCAAATTAAATGTGGAAAATTGCATTTATCTGAATGTATCATTATGTACATATCAGTAAATGAACAAAGATAATTATTATTTATCAGTTAGACAAGTAGGAATTTGGGACACCTAGGTCGCAAAAAATGTCCCCCTTCGATACCTACAACTGTCATATCCACAAGTTGCTCTGGACCTATTAATTATAAATGAAAGATACATCACGAGGAATGCTGGTAAATATATAAATTTGTGGACTGTATATTAAAATTAAAAAAGGATTATATATATACACATATACATAACAGAAGGAAAATATATCTTAATATCACTCACCAATTTGACTGGAGATTAATGTGTCATGTATAGGACCCCCCCTTTTGCCTACATTTATGAAAAATTTACTGGCCTGAATTTAAACAAATTAGACAGCTTATCTGAGGTTCCTGGAGTTGTCCTGTCCTGTCGCCTGATACTCAAATTATGCAGGAATACACATCCAACAATTTCGCTTCCTATTTGAGAGGTGTCAGCCCAATTTTAACCTCTAGAGCACGAAAAATTCTTCCCATTATACACAACGTTTGTTACTCCATTCAAATAAACAATGGCGTGTCCCGTCTGCGCAGACGCAGGCTTTCCGTTTTCTATGACAAATATTATTAAATACAGTATGGCCATCTATTTACATATAACTACTGCATTTCTGGAAAATATACAGTATTTTCCACACAACACTTGCAAGTGGCGGGGCACACAACACTTACAAGTGGCGGGGCACACAACACTTACAAGTGGCAGGGCACACAACACTTACAAGTGGCGGGGCACACACAACATATTCACTTATTCACTTTTTAGTATATTCTTAAAAGAAAATCTTGCTGTGACTGATACGACAAAAATTGCTGGCAAAAATAATGGTACATAAGTCTGGGAAAAGATCAAGGGAATGAGACACTGCTGGCATACGGAAGAAAAAAAGGAACACATAGAAATAAATGGATAATTTAGTATACTGGGGTGAATAGCGCAAGAATCATACACATAATGGTGTATATAGAATCATACACATCATGGTGTATACAGAATCATATGCATCACGGTGTATACAGAATCATACACATCACGGTGTATACAGAATCATACACATCACGGTGTATACAGAATCATACACATCATGGTGTATACAGAATCATACACATCATGGTGTATACAGAATCATACACATCATGGTGTATACAGAACCATGCACATCACGGTGTATACAGAATCATACACATCATGGTGTATACAGAATCATACACAACACGGTGTATACAGAACCATGCACATCACGGTGTATACAGAATCATACACATCATGGTGTATACAGAATCATACAGATCACGGTGTATATAACCTGGCGTCTTCCATGGTTGTTACTGATGACTCTCTGACATTTATTCTTGTACTTGTTCAATAAAAATTATAAGGCATTGATGTGAATTTCTTCATAAGTGTGTTCATTATGTTCTTCATTATGTTCTGCAACATCATCATCTGAGGAACAAAATTTTATATTTAATAACTAGTTACTGTAATAATTTTTGTTATTGGCTTTATTGAAACTTTATTATGATAATAATAATAATAATAATAATAATAATAATAATAATAATAATAATATTATTATTATTATTATTGTTATTATTATTATTATTATTCGTTGAAGTAGTAATAATAATAAGTATAAGTATCTTGTTATAGTATAAAGACAGATATCGTAAAATATCGACGCAGAATAAACGTGATTGCTGTCAGAAGTTGCATCATCAAGTCTCATCACTTAAGTCTTGAAACTGACTGGATGCGTCTCTCAGAAAATATAACGTCAACAACAGTATTTCAATTTTCCAAATTTCTTAAAAGTATTGGAACATACACAAACTAAAATCAATGCAATTTTTTCCTTGAGTAGGACTAACTAGCTTTTAAAAAAGTTTAAAATTTGTGTATATAACATACAAATTTTTAAGTATGGTCTTCATGACATGCAGATTTTACAGGCACATATAAGAACATTATGTATAGTTAACCTATAATAAACCAGTTAAGGGGCACGTAAGTATCTCTGTCTTCTAATAACATGTTCATTTTCCGACTATAATCTTCCATAATTACTATCGCATTTGTTTGTCTGTTACTTAAGGTGAGGTCCAGGATCTTTCCTCAATTCATGGTATAACTTAATAAAATCTTTGATGACGACACGAATTACAGTTGAGCAGAGACCACTTGCAATTGTTCCGCCTCGTAATAGTTGACCAGGGTTGATAATTTGAAGCCGATCGTAAGAGGCGTTCTGAAGTTATTAGGTAATAATATGTACATTAGATTAGGTAAAAGGATTCGGGTGCAACAGTTAATAAAAATATATGGAAATAGAGGCTTTTAGAGTAAAGTGAGATACCTTCCAGGGTTCTCACTTTGTGGAATACATCAATGTTAATAATTTCAAGCCGATATTCTATTCAAATCTTTGAACTCATGCAGCCCAAAAACTACACGAACTTAGCTCTCTGGATAGCACACTACTCAGCACTAGAGCTGAAAATTTGAAACCGATCAGAAGAGGCATTCTCTAGTTATCATACGTATTCTAACGATTCCAAGTTATACATGTGAAAAATTGCATTTATCTGAATGTAACTCATTATGTGCATAACAGTAAATGATAACAAAGATAATTATTATTTATCAGAGTTACATAGACAAGCAGGAATTTGGGACACCTAGCTCACAAAAAATGTCCCCCTTCGATACCTACCAGTCATATCCACAAGTTGCTCTAGACCTATTAATTACAATTGAAATGTACATACACCAGGAATTCTGGTAAATATATAAATTTCTGGACTGTATATTAAAATTAATAATGATTATACATACACACATTTACATAACAGAAGGAGAATATATCTTAATGTCACTCACCAATTTGACTGGAGATTAAGGTGTATCATACTCAGAAAACCTCACTGTCTATACATGAAAATAACTCTGGCCAGAGTTACAAACATAACAGACTTATCTTATGTTCCTGGAGCTGTCTTGTCCAGTCGCCTGATATCTCAAGTCATGCAGAAATGCACATCCAACAATTTTGCCTCCTATTTGAGAGGTATCAGCCCAATTTTGACCTCTAGAGCATGAAAAATTCTTCCCATTCACTGACGTCTGTTACTCTCAATTCAAACAAAACAATGGCGAGTCTCATCTGTGCAGGCGCAGCTTCTTCCCATTTTTCATAAAAATTTTTATTATATACAATATAGGCCGTCTATTTACCTATAAATTACCGTATTTCCGGAAAATATACAGTATTTTCCACACTGCGGCCGGGCGGAGTTCGTTGCTAAAAAACTCAAATTACTCCTTCCTTTAGGAGACGATTCCAGCCGGTTCTGGCTTGAGTGCCTATTTTCCTAGTAGGTCTTACTACGATTTCCTCTTCCGGCATCACTTGGTCAGCGTTATCTTCCATATCACTCATGTCACTTTCCCTCAGATTTTCATTTACGTTTGTTTGAACACCAGTTAATTCCAAGGGAATCAATTTATTAATTGTGCGTAAACTTTCCTGGCCACGACACCACACTTTGACAATCCTGACAACACCTTGTGCATCTGGGTACAATGTCAATATTTTGCCCAGAGACCACAGTGTTTGATGTTGTTCAGTATCAATCAACACAATGTCACCTGGTTGAATGTTCTGTCGATTTACTGCCTCTGTCGCACCATAAAAGTGTTCATGTAGTGTAAGAAGATATTCCTTACGCCACACATTAGACCAATGATCAATTACTTTATTTAACATTTTAAATTTATCACACAACACTGCTGCATCATTGTAATCTTCATCACTTTCTTCCAGATTATCTTTATAGACAGGGGCAGCTTCCAATTTCCTTCCACATAATAGGTGAGAAGGTGTTAATACATCTGTATCAGGTGTATCACTCATGTACGAGAGAGGCCTATTATTTATCCGATTTTCTGCTTCCACTAACACTGTACAGAATTCTTCCAAATTAATTTTCTTTCAGTGTAGTACTTTACGGAGACACCGCTTCACTGTGCCTATAAGTCTTTCGTACAGCCCCCCCTGCCAAGGGGCTCTAGGAGTAATAAATTTCCAGGTACACTCTCGCTGGGTTAACAGAGATTGAACATCGTTGCTATTATTTAATTCTATCAAATGTTGAGCACCTGCTACAAAATTTGTGGCATTATCTGAAATCATCAATCTCAGACAAGATCTCCTAGCTACAAATTTTTGAAACAGCTGTATAAACTGTTCAGCAGACAAGTCCTGTGCCACTTCTAATTGAACTCCCCTAATAGCAGTACAGGTGAACAAACAAACATACATTTTCAGTGGAACACCATCTGAAGTACCTGTTAAAATTATTGGACCACTATAGTCTACACCTGTTACATCAAATGGTTTTACTAATTGTACACACTCCTTTGGCAATGGTGGAGGACCTGGGTACATATAGGATCTGGCATCCACAGGGCGACATATTACACAAGATTTAATCACCCTTTTTACACTTTGCCGTCCTTGTGGAATCCAGAAAGTTTCCCTAATACAATTTAAGGTATCTTGTACCCCACCATGCATTACATTTTTATGGGCATTTAGAACAATTAAATTTGTTAGATGATGAGTTTTGGGCAGTAAGATAGGGTGTTTAGCATAATCACCCAATTCAGCATTTTGTAACCTACCTCTGCACCTAATTACATTGTTCTCTAAATACAGCCCCAATTTCTCTATTATGGAACCTTTCACAATTTTTCTTTCCATCATCAATTTAATCTCATTTCCATAGATTTCCTCCTGTACCCTCTTTATCCAATATTCAAGAGGATGTGAAAACTTAAATGAAATATTCATCTTGTTTAGAAATTTAAACACCAACTTAGTTACAATGATTAGTTTGGGTAAAGAAGAATACCTATTTATATCAATGGCTAAGGAAGGACAAACTATTGGAGCAGTGGTCACAGTAATTTCGACTGGAGCAATATACACCTTTTGTACAGACCAATTAGCTTTATTTACCAACCAGCTCGGTCCTTTAAGCCATGATACAGCATTTACAAATTTAGCATAAGATAAACCTCGAGACAAGAAATCAGCTGGATTCTCCTCACCAGGTATATGATTAAATGTTAACATATGCTGACCCAAACTATTATACTTCTCTTGCATCTGATTAATTTCAGCGACTCTGTTTTGTACGTACACAATTTTACTGTTTCCATTACGAATCCATTGTAAGGATACCTCATTATTAGACCAAATTACAGTGTCGCTAATATTTATCTCCTGCAACTTATTTCTTATATAATTAGCTAATATGACACCTACATAAATGGCTGTTAATTCCAACTGAGGTAAGGTACGTGATTTAATTGGAGACACTTTAGCCTTAGACATAACAAGAGAAATTACACTATTACATTGAAGGTAAGCAACTGCTCCATATGCCAATTTTGAAGCATCACAAAAAATGTAGAATACATTTTTCTTATTTGGATTGGCCACCTGGCGTGGGAACTCCAACATTGGAAGTTTCTCATAATCACCAATTAATTCATCCCACCTGTTAATGAATTCCTCAGGTAGAATTTCATCCCAAGCACATTTAAGTTTCCATGCTTCCTGAATTAATAATTTCCCTCTTATAGTAAGGGGTGACACTAAACCTAGTGGATCAAAACATTTGGAAACTTCAGCAAGCAAGACTCTCTTAGTTAATTTATTGGGCATACTGTAATTATTAGGTTTTAACATTAACAAATCTCTCTCAATATCCCAAGTTAATCCCAATACATTACTACATTTTGGCACTTCATCTCCAGGGTAATCTTTACTTATTTTGTTCTTTAATTTGGACGAATTACTATTCCATTCCCTCAGAGGAATATTTGCACTTTGCATTATTTTATTAGCCTCTCCATAAGTCATTAACAGTTCCTCTTCAGTTGATGTCACACCCAGGAAATTGTCAACATAAAATTGTTTGCTCATTACTTTACTCAATGGAGTTTCCATACGTTTAAGGTGCGCATTTATCGTCGCTTGAAGTAGGAACGGACTGGATGTAGCACCAAATAATACGCTCCTAAAGCGAAAGGTTTTCAGAGGGCTAAGTGGGTCACTAGGATTCTCAGGCCATAAGAAGCTGGTACAATCCCGGTAAGCCTCTTGTAAACCCACTCTTAGGAAAGCTTTACTTATGTCAGCCATAAAGGCATAATGCTTCACTCTGAAATTTAATAAGATATCTCCTAATTTTTCTGTCAACGACGGACCTGTCATCAAACAGTCATTTAAACTAGGTACATTTTTGTTACTCCTGGCACTACAATTAAACACAATTTTCAGAGGAGTGGTCTTGGAATCTTTCTTCACTGCGTGATGTGGCAAATAGTAACCATAAATTTTGGCTTGCTCAGGAGGTACCTCTTCTATAAATTTATTAATTAACTGCTCAGCAATTGTATCATTATATGCAGTTAACAATTCTGGTGTCTTACTCAGTTCGCGGAGCTGAGCCTTTAACTGTCCATATGCCATTCTGTAATTAGTAGGCAATTCTGGATGGTTCAGTCTCCACGGAAGTCGCACCCAGTATTGTCCAGATTCAAATTTTACATCTCTCAGGTATTGCTCCTGAGTAAAAGAATCGTCTGGACTTTCTTCATTTACATTTATTCCAATGCTGTCTAATTCCCACAATTTATGCACTGGCTCAACACCATCCTCTATGGAAGAATTACACTGGGGCACGATTTCATGAGTAAGACACACAGTTATGGTATTTGTAGTTTCCTCTAGTCATGAATTATTATTATGAAGAATCCTACCATACATTACATGGCCTCCTGCAGTCTTCAAAAGGGTGATACCACATTTCTTTACCATACCCTTTACAAAGGAGGCATAATAGTCACTACCTATCAAAATATTTATTGGGCCTACAGAATCATCACTTCCACCAGAAGGTGCTAAATTTACATTATGTGAAAGTCTTTCTGTAGCTTTAGTAAGCCCTACTGTAGATATTTTCTCTGGAAGTCTATCTACAATTACTGCATTAACACGTTTTTTCTCATTGCCCAACCTGACAGTTACATAAACAGTGTCATACAATTGAGCCCTTTTATCCAAGAGAAAACCAGATAATTTTAAAGTTGTGGGATCTCCCATCTGTACTTTCATGCAATCAAGACATTTACGTTTTATGAAAGTACGCTGGGATCCCTAGTCCAATAATGCAGTTACATTTTTTGATTTATGCCTTTTATCATCAATTTTTACCTGTAACACAGGTAAGGCTACTTCAGCAAAACCATCATTATTAACATTAGCAGCAATTTTTACATTAGCTACTGTTGTGTCAGGATTGTCAACATTATCATTATTATCAACATTATCATATAGACCCTTACACATGACTATATGGTGTCTTCCTTTGTGACATTGATAACAGTTGTTTAATTTGGCATAACAATCCTTTACATTGTGATTACCTAAACACCTGATACATCTGTCAAGTTCCTCCAATCTTTCAACTTTATCATTCCATGAATTGTATTCATTGCAATTCTTAGAATTATTATTATTATTATAATCAAAAAGAAGCGCTAAGCCACAAGGACTATACAGCGCTGCAGGGCAGGAAGGAAGCGAGGGCATCAGGTGGCAAAAGGGAGATGGATGAGTAATAGGTTACGGATAACAGCAGGGCAGTGGATGGTGAAAGGGTAAAGGGCAGCAAGAGACTGAACTAGAAAGGGCTGAGGGGAGTGCGAAAAGTATCATCAGAGTTTGTGGAGTAAATCAGTCGTTGTCAAGAAGTCAATGAGGGAGTCAGGATTAAAGGAGGGTCCATCAGCAAGAAGGGAAGGTAAAGAGAGAGTAGTAGAACGAAGACGACGTTGGAGGTAAATTCTGCATGCTCGTTGATAGAGAGGGCAGTCTAACAGAATGTGGCTAATCGATACTGGAACTTGACACTGCTCACAGAGAGGAACAGGGTGCCTCTCCATGAGATACCCATGAGTAAGATGAATGTGACCAATGCGAAGGCGGGAGAGAGTGGTCTCCCAACCTCGGCACTGATGACAAGAAGACGGCCAGTAACCTATGCTCGGTTTAATAGAATGAAGTTTGTTACCGAGCAGAGTTGACCAACGTTGTTGCCAACGGGTGCGAAGGTGGGTAGCTATTGCAGCAAAATAGGCCAGAAATGGAACACCTCGATAGGAAATTGGTAGGTCATGTACTGCTGACCGCGCAGCAGTGTTTGCCTGTTCATTGCCCTGTATGTCGACATGACCAGGGACCCAACAAAAAACAATATCTTTATGTTTGGTAGAGATACGGCGTAGCCAAAGTTGGATACGGAGAACTAGGGGATGAGATGTATCAAATTTTCGTATAGCCTGTAGAGCACTAAGGGAGTCTGAGACTACTACAAATGATGACACAGGCATAGATGCGATACGAATAAGTGCTGCAAGAATGGCATACAGTTCAGCAGTAAAAATGCTAGCTGAAGATAGTAAATGTCCCCGCATGACGCTGTCCAGAAACACTGCTGCGAATCCGACGCCGTCTGAAGACTTAGAGCCATCTGTGTACACAGCGGTGGCATGAGAATGGGAGTGGAAGTGATCAAGAAAAAGAGAGCGGGAAGCCACCGTAGGCAGTTGAGCTTTCGAGCAAGGGAGTGAGAAAGAACAGACCCGAACAGCTGGAACTTCCCAGGGGGGTAGGGAAAAGTGAGATGCTACATGAACATATAAAGGTGGTAACTGAAGGGAAGACAAGAGTGAATGTAGGCGAAGAGAAAAGGGACGGAGCAAACAGGGGCGGCGAACGAATAAAGAATGTCTACTAATATCGGTGACCATTCTATAAATGGAAGGATTGTGTAGATCGTGAGAGCGTACATAGTAGCGAAGGCAATGGGCATCACGGCGATCAGACAAGGATGGAACATTCGCTTCTGTATAGAGGCTCTCAACAGGGGAAGAGCGAAAAGCACCAAGGCACAAACGTAATCCTTGGTGATGGATAGACTTAAGGCTAGAGAGAGTAGCAGGAGAGGCCGCGGAATAAATCTGGTCACCATAATCGAGTTTCGATAAAACGAGGGCTGAATGTAGGCGAAGCAGAGTTCGACGATCAGCTCCCCAGGAAAGATGAGCAAGGGTTTTAAGAAGGTTCAGCCGGCTGTGACAAGTTGCCTTCAGAGAGGTTATGTGAGGTTTCCAGGATAACCGACGGTCAAAGAGAAGGCCTAGAAACCTGACTGTATCACGTTCGGGGATACGGGAGCCATAGAGATACAAAGGATGATCGGAGATAACAGAGCATCTAGTGAAAGTAATTTGGTGAGTTTTGGTACTTGAAAATTTAAACCCATGCATGGTGGCCCAAGTGGAAACACGGTCGACCGCATGCTGGAGAGAAACTGCAATAAGATGACAGTCAGCGCCTGCACAAGCAATAGCGAAGTCATCAACATAGAGTGATGACCAAATATTGGGTGGAAGAACAGAGGCCAAATCATTTATAGCAAGGAGAAAAAGTGTTGTGCTTAGAACACATCCCTGAGGGACACCTTCAGCTTGGACGAAGTCCGGGGAAAGAACATTATTGACTCGAACACGGAAATGTCTGTCAGTTAAAAAGTTCTTAAGGAAGGATGGTAGATTGCCTCGGAGGCCTAAGGAATGGGCCCGGGCCAAAATATTATACCTCCAAGTTGTGTCATATGCCTTCTCAAGGTCAAAAAATATGGCAATAACTGAGTGATTATTCGCAAAGGCATTACGAACATACGTATCCAAGTGTAGTAAGGGGTCTATGGTAGAACGACCCTTACGAAAGCCATATTGACTAGCGGAGAGACTGTTGTGTGTCTCTAAATACCACATTAAACGTCGATTTACGAGACGTTCCATCACTTTGCAAACTGCACTAGTAAGAGCGATGGGGCGATAGTGGGAGGCATCATGTCCTGTAGTACCCAGTTTGCGGAAAGGGAGAACAATGGCAGATTTCCACAGCTGGGGAAGAACTCCTTGTGCCCAAATAAGATTGAAGAGGTGTAAGAGGACTACAAGGGCTGACCGATGTAAATGTTGTAACATACGAATATGAATGTCGTCAGGCCCAGCTGCCGATGATCGGCAAGCTGAGAGCGTTGCCTCCAGTTCTTGAAGTGTAAAAGGCACATTATACTGTTCTTCTCTGAGAGAAGAAAAGTCCAAGGGTACTAACTCTCTGGCAGACTTTGAGGAAAGAAACGAGGGGCATAGATGGAGCCCTCAGGAAATATGGACCAGATGTGTGCCAAGTTCAATGGCAACGTCGAGAGGGTTTGCTACATCAACACCAGCGACCCGCAGAACAGGAGCCGGGTCAGGAGAGTATTTACCACTCAATTTCCTCACTTTTTTCCAGACTGCACTCATAGAAGAAGCAGAGGTGATGGTGGAAACATAGTCTCGCCAACAAGTGCATTTAGCTTCACGGATGACATGGCGAGCGATCGCACGCTTCTATTAAAAAAAAATCAAGAAGTCTCTCAGCGGTTCTATTGTACCGGTACCTGCCCCATGCAGCACGTTTCAAACGTACTGCACGAGCACAAGCAGGAGACCACCAAGGCACGCACTTCTGAGAATGCCTGCCTGAGGTTTAGGGTATAGAATGAGAAGCTGCGGTATAAACTGACGTCGAGAAGATGTGTAGGAGCTCATCAATGGAGGATGAAGAAGGAACCTCACTAAAAGCAGTGAGATGTGAGTAAAGATCCCAATTTGCCCGATCAAATTGCCAGCGAGGGCTACGGAAAGGTGGTGAATAGGAAGAAGTAAGAATGATCGGAAAATGATCGCTGTCATGTAAGTCTGGTAGAACAGACCAGGTGAAGTCTAGTGCAGTGGAGGAAGAGCAGACTGATAGATCAATGCAAGAGAGAGTATGAGTACGAGGATCAAAATGGGTGGGAGTACCCGTATTTAAAACATGGAGGGGGTGAGAGGCGAGAAAAGCCTCCAACTGAATGCCACGTGAGTCACAATGAGACCCCCCCAGAGGAAATGGTGGGCATTAAAATCACCAAGTAACAGAAGTGGTGGTGGTAAGGATGAAACAAGAAAGGCAAAGTCTGGGATAGAAAATGCTCGAGAAGGAGAGAGATATAAAGAACATATTGTAAACCACTTATTCAAGTGGATATGGGCTGCAGTGTAAAGCAGTGAGGTATGGACAAATAGTTGACAGTACGGAATATCATTGCGTAGAAGAAGGGCACTTTCATTAAAGGTCCCATCTGAGAAAGGATCCAAAGAATACAATAAATTATAGCCTGAGATAGGTTGGAAAACAGCCGAGTGTAATTTTGGTTCTTGTAAGCAAGCACCAACAGGGGAAAACCTGGAAAGCAACATCTGAAGCTCACCCCGATTACCCCTGAGGCCACGGATATTCCACTGTAAATAGGCCATGATTGGCGATGAAGAAAATATCAGGAATCTGTAGGTAAAGGCACCTACAGACTAGAGGGGTTAGAAAAGTCAACGTGTGGTGGCATTGGAAGACATTCAAGTAGCGAAGGAACGGAGCGTTGCGAAGAACGGGGTTGTGAAGATGGAGGAGAGGGAAGAGAAGGAACAGGAAGTGAATCAGTGTCCATTGAAGGTTTAGTCTCTGCAATATATTCTGAAATGGCTTCAAGTGTTTCTGAATTCAAAGATGTATGGGAGACCATATTGGAGATAGAAGGAGGAGGGTGAGTAAAGATTGGGACAGTAATGGACTGTACCAAAGTAGAGGGGGAGGGAAGAGTGTAAGGGACTGGAGATGAAGTGTGGGGGGGGACAGAAGAGGCAGAAACCTGGGAGGTGGCAGAAGAGGGAGAAACTTGGGAGGGGACGGGGGTGGAAGGCATAGTACGAGGAGGAGGGTGAATCTCCACACTTGTAATAGAGCCAGAGAGAGGGGAAGAACTAGGTACAGAGACTGGAAAGGTAAAGTGTGGAGGTGGAAGAAGGGAAGGAAGGGGCAAAGAAGATTTGAGCAATGTGGATTTTTTGGACTTCTGAGTAGAGGGGCGATTGGTATTAGGTGTCGTACGAGGTCTTGTCGATACTGGGGCTTGTGAGGAAGGACGCAAAGATGTGAGAACAGACTGAGTTGTAGTCGGGACGTCAGAGCCAAGGACAGCAAAAGGATTAGATGCCGTAGTGGCTATGGGAGGGGTAACAACAGAGGAGGCTGCAGAAGATGGTACCCCAGAAGTGGGGGGATGTTTGGAAACACAAGAATAAGAAACACGGGGTAGTCTCCCTTGGAGGCGGAGATGAGTAACTGCCATAGCATAAGGGAGACCTTCTGCCTCTTTGAGGCAACAGATTTCACGTTCATTTAAGTAGACCTGGCAACGGCGGGAGTACGAAGGGTGAGCTTCATTACAATTAAGGCAAGATAGAGGTTGACTGCAAGATGTATTAGAATGATCGTCGGCACCACAGACTGGGCATTCGGCCATAGATCTGCAATATTTCGCTGGGTGACCAAAACGCCAGCAATTTCTACATTGTTGCGGTGTAGGTATCACCTTTTGAACTTGTAACCGATGTCCCGCGACATATACAGAGGACGGGAGTTCTCGGCTGTCAAAAGTTAAACGAGCCACATTGCAAGGGTAACGTCTCCGCCCCCGGGCAGGAAGGACATAAGTGTCTACTTTGAGGATTGGGAGATCCTGGAGTTCCAGCTGTTCAAAAATGTCATTGCCACATGACTGAAAATTCTGTTGGACTATGGTATGGGGCAGAATGACAGTACCACTACAAGAATTGAGAGAAAGATGTTTTTTAATAGTGATAGGAGTAGTATCGATATTCGAAAGGAGAGAAAGATCATGAGCTTGGGTAGCATTCTGGACAGTGACGATGCGCATACCGCTCTTGAGAGCATGAAATGAAATATTTCTACCAACATGACGCAGGAGCGCTTTGCCAATACTATGGTCAGAAAGGCAGGCAGAAGAAGAAGTCGGTCTTAAAGTAAAGAATTTAGTCTATTGTGTGGTTCGAAACTGAGCGTGGAGAGGGAGTGCTTGACGTGTCGGTCTTTTCCGAGTAGAATGGGAAGGTAACGAAGGAGCATCATCAGGAGATTGACGTTGGCGTTTAGGAGTAGGACCGGAGTTGGTCCGGCATGAAATGGGCGGGCAATTCGAAAATTGCCGTACCGTAGAGGGAGAAGCCGGAAGCATAGTCAAAGGAGAGCGGAGTTCAGACAAATCGAAGGAGTCAGTCGAAGCCCCGGTACCTGAAGCGGGTGAGGAAACAGCACCAGCAAGAGGTACAGGGGCATCAGGAGTGTCCGAAGAGTCGTCTAAACACAAGGCAGGGTCAAAATGGGGTGCGGTATCAAGAAGGGGCCCGGGGGTAGTGGGTTCATGGACTAGGGCTGCCATGGTTAGGTTACTCCTTTGCTTTTTGTTTTTAAGAAAAAAAAAGAAGGAAGAAAAGAAAATAATAAAAAAAAGAATAAAAAAAGGGGGGAGCGGGGAGGAATAGTTCCCAGGAGGAATGAAAGGGCCGGAAATCTCCCTCCTCGCCCAAGAGGACCTCAACACCGCTAGTAGCGCAGATGCAGCATGGAACCCGTGCCATACCCTACCCTTCATGCCAGTAAACCAGCAATCAGGGATAGCAACCTCACATCTGCCGAGCTACCTCGGTGGACAAAAGAGAGGGCGGCCGGATATCCACCACAAAGCATACCTCCTTCGGCCACCACCCCCGGAATCCGAAAGGTGGCTTCCAGAGATACACCCGTCGCCCGAAAGACACCCAAAGCTACTCCGGGATACCGGAGAGGGATCGGGACATCCCCAGGCAATCCAGATTCCACGGCAAACTACGCCACCGCCAAGAACCTCAATGGAATGGGATGGACCCCGGTGTCCTTTCCTCTACCTAGGAACTAGCGTGCCTGTGGGAGAAATCCCAAAGGCCAAAAAGAGGAAGGGCAAAAGGGAGGGGTGAGGAGGAGGAGGAGGAATGGAAAAAGGGGAGGATGGGGAGGATGGGATAGGGGAGGGGAGAATGGGGGGTAATTAGGTTCGGTCTGAGAAAGAAGACCGACAGGGCTAATTCCTCAGACCAAGAGCCTCTTCACCACGCCAAGGAGCCCCCCTTGAAGAGGCAATTCTTAGAAAAATGAGTACCCTTGCAGAAAAGACAATCTCTCTTTTCTCTGATTGGTTTCTTATTAACTGGGCTACTCTTAGGAGGGTACTTATTCTTCTTACCTTGTGGAGAATCATTATTTCTGATTCCAGCTACTTGATATGCACCTATGCAACTATTTTTAGGAAATGAATTTTGATTATTACTATTGGTATAATTTTTCCCTTTATGAAACTTGACAGATACCTCAGAATTATTATGTGTTGCATCTTTAAAATGAGTTGGTTGGCTGGTCTGCAACTGAACAATTAATTCTTGTAGACCTAGTCTTATTTCCTCCAGACCAAAATAACCCTTGTGATATTTGTTCGAGATTCATTCAAGTGTTTTATAGTTTAATTTATTCTGTACCATGGCACTCAATAACCAGTCTGAGAGTTTTGAGAGTGCTTTCCAGTTTAACTCTAAACTGCTGTAAACCTTTGTAAGTGTGATCTGGAGATTTTAAATTAACAATGATATTCACTAGATTCAACCTACTTTGTTCTATATTACCATAAGTGACTTTCAACAAGTCAACTGCTTCCTTGTAAGAGTCATCTACAATGGGAAAGGCTTGTATGAGTATGTGAGCATCTCCTCTTACCTGTCCTTTGAGGTAAAATAATTTAGTTACACAGGCTAGGTCACTTCTATCATGCACAGCTGCTTTAAAAATTGACCAAAATTCCTCCCAATTTTCACCAGGATTAAATACAGGTAAACATAATTCTGGGCATTTTGGCAAAGACATTATTTGTTGTAGCAGACTGATTAACTGCCTGGTTTACACATTTTAATTTATTCAAGGCCTGACTTTTACAAGAAAGAATCTTTTCCTCTAATTCATAATACTGATTAATCATAAGATCTACTTCAGTCTCATCTACACAGTTTACTAACAAATCTCCTTCATATTTGTTGTAATATAATTTGTATGAATCATATCTATTACCTAAATTATCTAAATACAATTTTAAATCATCAGTATTCACAGTTTCATGACTCATTAATTCCAAACATTTATTGTATGCTTTTGTTACATGCCTTTTTCTAGCTTGCAGTGATGCTTTTTTTGCTCTGTATTCCATGTTTGTCTTCTAAATTAATTTCCTCATTTTCAGCCATGATGTAATGTATTAAATTAAACTCAATTAATAACACTGATTACAACTTACAACACTGATACAACTTACCTTTGAATAAATCCTAGCTACTTGAGCTTAGCAATTGCATGTAAGAAAATTATAATATAAATTTTAAATATACATTAATACAAACTTGGCTCATCAAAATTAATATTATACAAATTAATAAATCCTTGCCAGAATTTGGCATAGCAAAATTAATATTATACACATTAATATAATTAGCTACACTTGGCATATCAATTACACATACACTGATATAAATCTTGGCCAGAATTGTCTTATCAAATTAATATTGTAATAATTATAATCCACTACACTACATACACTACACATTAAGTAAATTTGTGAACTTAACATCCACTTCATTCTGTAATTTCACATATAATTATTAAGTAATTAACTAATTAATGACTTCACTAATTACCTCCGGTTCAAGAAGGACCAACGGGCTAATTAAATGTGGAAATTTGTATTTACTTGGATGTAACTCATTATGTACATAACAGTAAATGATAACAAAGATTATTATTTACCAAAGTTACATAGACAAGTAGGAATTTGGGACACCTAGGTCGCAAAAATGTCCCCCTTCGATACCTACCACTGTCATATCCACAAGTTGCTCTAGACCTATTAATTACAAATGAAATATGTATCACCTAGAATGCTGGTAAATATATAAATTTGTGGACTGTATATTAAAATTAAAAAATTATTATATATATACACATATGCATAACAGAAGGAGAATATCTTAATATCACTCACCAATTTGACTGGAGATTAAGGTGTATCATACTCAGAAAACCTCACTGTCTATACATGAAAATAACACTGGCCAGAGTTACAAACATAACAGACTTATCTGAGGTTCCTGGAGCTGTCTTGTCCAGTCACCTGATATCTCAAGTCATGCAGAAATGCACATCCAACAATTTCGCCTCCTATTTGAGAGGTGTCAGCCCAATTTTAACCTCTAGAGCACGAAAAATTCTTCCCATTCACTAACGTCTGTTACTCTCAATTCAAACAAAATAATGGCGAGTCTCTTCTGCGCAGGCGCAGCTTCTTCCCATTTTCGATAACATAATTTTTATTATATACAATATAGGCCATCTATTTACCTATAAATTACCGTATTTCCAGAAAATATACAGTATATTCCACAATATCCTCATATCAGACATAAACAGAGATATACACCACAGCACCGTATCATCCTTTGCGGATGATACTAGGATCTGCATGAGGCTGTCATCTGCTGAGGACGCAGTTAATCTCCAAGAAGATATAAACAAAGTTTTCCAACGGGCAACGGTAAACAATATGATGTTCAATGAGGACAAATTCCAACTACTCCGTTATGGAAAACTGGAGGAGATAATAACTAGAACAGAGTATACTACTGACTCCGGCCATACAATAGAGCGGAAAACTAATGTAAGGGACCTGGGAGTAGTAATGTCTGAGGATCTCACTTTCAAGGATCACAACAGTGCCACGATCGCACGTGCAAAGAAAATGATAGGATGGATAATGAGAACTTTCAAAACGAGAGATGCCAAGCCCATGATGATCCTTTTCAAATCACTTGTTCTCTCTAGGCTGGAATACTGCTGTACATTAACATCTCCATTCAAAGCAGGTGAAATCGCAGATCTAGAGAGTGTACAGAGATCCTTTACTGCACGTATAAGTTCTGTCAAGCACCTTAACTACTGGGAACGCTTGGAAGCACTTGACTTGTACTCATTGGAACGCAGGAGGGAGAGATATATCATTATCTGCACTTGGAAAATCTTGGAAGGAATGGTCCCAAATCTGCACACAGAAATCACTCCCTACGAAAGTAAAAGACTGGGCAGGCGATGCAAAATGCCCCCAATAAAAAGTAGGGGCGCCATTGGTACACTAAGGGAAAACACCATAAGTGTCTGGGGCCCAAAACTGTTTAACAGCCTCCCATCAAGCATTAGGGGAATTGCCAATAAACCCCTGGCTGCCTTCAAGAGAGAGCTGGACAGATACCTAAAGTCAGTGCCGGATCAGCCGGGCTGTGGCTCGTACGTTTGACTGCATGCGGCCAGCAGTAACAGCCTGGTTGATCAGGCCCTGATCCATCGGGAGGCCTGGTCATGGACCGGGCCGCGGGGGCGTTGATCCCCGGAATAACCGCCAGGTAACCTCCAGGTAATATATATATATATATATATATATATATATATATATATATATATATATATATATAAATTAATGTATTCACAAATTTGCCCACGCAAGAACTAAACTTAACTGGCACTATCATGGTCTTAAGATACATTAAGAATATTGAAACCATTCATAAGAGGTATTCTTAGGCATATTTTGTGTGACTTAACGGGAATAAAATTGAACACAATTTTTACACATAAAACTGATAGATTATGTGCACTTACACTCCTGAATGTCACTCTTACCAGTGGTCGAAGTAGGAAGCACCTTGTTGAACAATTAATACTAAACTACAGAGGATTTTGGAAGTTATCAGAGTCACTGCAGGAAGCTGGGAATGGGTCCTACTACCATGGTTATAACCAGGATACCCACACATGCCACTTGTTCCTAGTTACCATGCATCAGGATTGAAAATTTAAATCCTATAGGATGAAATCTTTTTGTGTTATGAGCGAAATAACAACGAAAAGTTGGAAGAAGCATAAAAAATCTGTCAATAAGCTTAAGGGTCTCCTTCGGGGATTCCAATATAAATCAAAATAGATGCATGGAAACAGATAAATGCTAAAGTAACAGTTTAAGAAGGAACGAATAACAAACTTACAGATGACGTTGGCTGTGTGGCATTTGTCAGAGGCACTAAACAACCTTCCGTTCTTGTAGTAGACAGTTGCTGTGAGACCAATAGTGATGAATACCAGCATCAACACGTAGGCGACTCCCAGCGCCACCACCCACCACATCAACTCACATTCTGTCAACCAAATGACAAACTTATATGATGTTTTGGCCGCTGCATTTATACTGAAAATTAATAATAATAATAATAATAATAATAATAATAATAATAATAATAATAATAATAGTAATAATAATAATAATATCAACAACAACAACAACAATAACAGTAATAATTAGATGTAGTTTGGTCACTGCACGATCCTAGGCATAATCCAGCCCACTGTACCACAATGGATGTGACTGGAATAGTGCAGAGTGTGGTATAAGCTGATTATGCAGTTAAATATTAGTACTGAATTGTGAAGGCTTACTCAGCCCTGTAACAACTTCAGACAGTATTACCAAGGCTGGCTCCTCCTCAGGAAAATTAGTGAATAGAAAAAAATATAATAACAGACAAACATAAACACTTTATTATATAGAAAATATAAAATGTAAAACACTTAAATATGAAATATTAATCCTACATTAAAGAAAATGAAAAATGAAAAATATAAATGATAACTGAATTCAACCCTAATGTAGATAGGGGTGTCTGGTGTTGGTGACACTGTTGTTGAAATCGTAGCCGTTGCTGATGATGGGGGGGGGTCGCAGGTGTTGGTTACGACCCACTGGCTAGTTCTTCACAGTAGATAGAGCCTCGAGTAGTATCCTGATGACAGGAAAGCAGGTTCTTTACCGCTGCAATGATGTGGGGTTACGTCCTGCAATTTCATACAGGTGCACAGGTAATTAGATTCAAAATGGGACGTCTCCAGGACGTTAGTCCGTCTCCTGTTCTTCTCGTTGATTGACAGGTGACCCTCACTGTCATCCAAGCTGAAAAGATAGACAGGTTACCCACTGCTTAAATAATCACTCTCCATGGCAAGTACGATACTCAAAAGACGTGGTGATTATTACAACAGTCAACCCAGAGCAAGACTGAAAGGACTAAGTTTATTATTGGTCAAAAGTGAAGCTTTTAACCAATAAATCCACTAGAATACAAGGCAGGCATGTACTTACAGTAGTGTTGGGAGCTGTGAGTCGAGTGATTTACTGTTTGACCAGAGCCCCACACGTCACCTTTCGGGGGGGGGGAAGAGGGAGGGGAAGGGATAGTGGGAGCTAGACTGACCCTACCTTAACAAGCAGCCGGCAGTCAAACTATCACTTTCAGAGAGGGGGAAAAAAGGTGGGAAAAACGGGAGCTTGAATTACCCTACCTTAACTAGTAGCCGGCAATGAAACTATTGTTACTATATTGCTACTCCTATCTATTGAACTTTTCCCTCACACTCCCCCATACCAAGACTTATAGTCAAGGAGTATAAGAAGAATAGGTGAGGAAAAAGTTCTAACATGTGGAAGTCGCATAAGGCAACAAATCTTCTACTGACTGTCACGACTTAACCAGTCAGAGAAATAATTGGATAAACCATTGATATACACAATATGGAACTTAAAAGCATGGAGTACCAATGTCCACCTCAAGAGGCGACTGTTGGTTCCCTTAAAAGTTTCTAGGTATATCAAAGGTTTGTGGTCCGTTTCTAAAATGAATTCTCTTCCCAGCAAATAAAATTTAAGTTTGGAGATACCCCACACAAGGGCTAAACATTCCTTTTCTATTGTAGAGTATCTTGTTTCTGCGGGAAGGAGTTTCTGGCTTAGGAAGCATACAGGGAAGGGAGTACCATCATGGTATTGTAGTAACACTGCACCTAAGCCAGTATTGGAGGCATCAGTTCTCAAACAAAATGTTTTATTAATATCTGGAATCTTAAGTATAGGGTCTTTCAAAAAGATACTTTTAATCTCATTAAACTTTTCCCGAGCTACGTCGGAAAGTTCAAGAGGTTCCTTCACAGACTTTTTAAGGAAGTCGGATAAGATGCCTGTAAGATCAGTAAGGTTAGGGATAAACCGTGCATAAAAATTTACAGAACCAAGAAAGCTTCGCATGAGCTTCTTGGTTTTGGGGAATTTAAATTCTAATAAAGCTTTGATCTTACTGGGGAGAGGCTGCAGAGAGTTATTAGAAAGTATCAGTCCAAGATATCTAATCTTGTTATACCCAAGGAAGCATTTCTTCGGCTTGGCAGTGAGGCCATGTGAGCGTAACCTACGCAAAACTGATGTTAATGTTTGGATATGTTCGCCCCACGTAGATGTCATTACGTAAATGTTATCAAAATAAACTGAAACATTTGGCATATTATGCAAGACCTTTCTCATCAGTCTCACGTAGGTAGCACAGGCAGTTACCAAACCGAAGGGCATAGTTCTATACTGCATCAGTCCTTGGTGTGTAGGAAAAGCGGTGTACTGCTTAGAAGAAGGATCTAACATTACTTGATGATATGCCTGCGCAATATCAATCTCTGAAAAGAAGGAAGCGTCATAAAATTTGTGTAGATCGCTATCTATTAAGGGCATAGGCTCAGCATCCCACCGTGTTATAGCATTAAGGCCTCTGAAGTCAATAGCAAGTCTATATGAATTATCCTCCTCCTTAACCATGACTACTGGTGAACAATATGAAGATACTGAAGGTTCAATGATCTTTAGTTTTAATAATTTGTCTACCTCTCGGTCAAATGCATCCATAAGGTGAACTGGAACTGGGTATAATTTTCGTTTGATAGGATTGTCCGTCACTAAGTCAATCTTATGGACTACCGTGGAGGTGACACCTGGAATATCAGTAAAGACGTCTGAAAAGTTACTCACACATTGAAGTAGTTCATGTCTCTTATGGTCATCCAAAGATTCATTAATATTAATGGTGGTTGCGTCCGAGTGGTCAAGAGTCACCAAGTCATGTAGTTCTTCATCATGGTCTAAGTTAGTTAGTTAGTTTAATATGTTTATTATGCACCCCATACCCATCCCGTGGGCGGTAGTCAAAAGATTACAGAGGTACATAATGGGTCCAGGGACTGGGCCTCATAGTTCTGATGGCTGAGCAAGTTACAGAGGTAATGAATTCACAATTTACAAAGGTAATGAACTCACAATTTACAAAGGTAATGAACTCCAGGTAGGTCTAGTCACAATCATGACAAGTTACAAAGGTATTAACAGATTATAGAGGTACACAATGGGTCCATGGACTGGGCTCCAAAGCTTTGATGGCTGAACTAGGTACAAGGTAATGAACTCACAAGTTACAAAGGTAATGAATACTGCAAGAATGGTTACTTGCGTTTATACATGGCTACAATCATGAACAAATTTCAGAGTAATGAGCAATTCACACTTCCACACCCGGTCACAACTGTAGTGAGTTATTGGTGCAAATATTGATTGTTGAGTCACACACACACACACACACACACACACACACACACACACACACACACACACACACACACACACACACACACACACACACACACACATAAACACACAGACACACACACACACACACACATACACAAACTCATACACACACACACACACTCATACACACACACACACTCATACACATACACACGCACACACAAACACACACACAAACACACACGCACACACACACACAGGAGCTTGGACTCGACCCCTGCAATCTCAACTAGGTGAGTGCACACACACACACACACACACACACACACACACACACACACACACACACACACACACACACACACAAACACACAAACACACAAACACACAAACACACACACACACACACACACACACACACACACACAGGACCAGTGCTGTTTCTGGTATTTGTGAACGACATGACGGAAGGAATAGACTCTGAGGTGTCCCTGTTTGCAGATGACGTGAAGTTGATGAGAAGAATTCACTCGATCGAAGACCAGGCAGAACTACAAAGGGATCTGGACAGGCTGCAGACCTGGTCCAGCAATTGGCTCCTGGAGTTCAATCCCACCAAGTGCAAAGTCATGAAGATTGGGGAAGGGCAAAGAAGACCGCAGACGGAGTACAGTCTAGGGGGTCAGAGACTACAAACCTCACTCAAGGAAAAAGATCTTGGGGTGAGTATAACACCAGGCACATCTCCTGAAGCGCACATCAACCAAATAACTGCTGCAGCATATGGGCGCCTAGCAAACCTCAGAACAGCATTCCGACATCTTAATAAGGAATCATTCAGGACCCTGTACACCGTGTACGTTAGGCCCATATTGGAGTATGTGGCACCAGTTTGGAACCCACACCTAGCCAAGCACGTAAAGAAACTAGAGAAAGTGCAAAGGTTTGCAACAAGACTAGTCCCAGAGCTAAGAGGTATGTCCTACGAGGAGAGGTTAAGGGAAATCAACCTGACGACACTGGAGGACAGGAGAGATAGGGGGGACATGATAACGACATACAAAATACTGAGAGGAATTGACAAGGTGGACAAAGACAGGATGTTCCAGAGATTGGACACAGTAACAAGGGGACACAGTTGGAAGCTGAAGACACAGATGAATCACAGGGATGTTAGGAAGTATTTCTTCAGCCACAGAGTAGTCAGTAAGTGGAATAGTTTGGGAAGTGATGTAGTGGAGGCAGGATCCATACATAGCTTTAAGCAGAGGTATGATAAAGCTCACGGCTCAGGGAGAGTGACCTAGTAGCGATCAGTGAAGAGGCGGGGCCAGGAGCTCGGACTCGACCCTCGCAACCTCAACTAGGTGAGTACAACTAGGTGAGTACACACACATGCACACATGTGGTAATGCTTTATTTACAGCTAGCAAAGTCAGGGTATTTCTCCAGAATGGTCTGTAATATACCACTGTGGATAAAATACTTAGCCATTTCTTGAACACTTCTGAGTGAGTTGTTTCTAAATTCATTAATTTTATCGCACTCCAGTACATAATGACGCAGGGTGTGACAATAGTCCATCTGGCAAAGTTTACATTTCGTTTGGTCTACATCTGGTGGTGGTGATTTAACCTGCCAAAGATACTTGTAACCCAGCCGGAGCCGGGCAGTAGTGACAACCAAGAGACTGCTTATTTTGTTGGATGCACCATAGACATGTGGCTCCTCCTGCATGATAGAATGATGATAGATGGACTCACTGGTGTCAATCTCCCTGAGCCTTAAGTCCATAAAATTCAGTTGAAGTTCTTTTCGTATTATTGTTCTCAAACTACTACCTGACAAGCCAAGATTGTAATCTACTCCCTCTTTGAAAGCATACAGCTTAGCCAATTTATCAGTTCTATTGTGCATCTGAAGACCAATGTGAGATGGAATCCACAGCATGTGCACTCTGACTCCACTGTCCACAATCCTACCATACCTGTGTCTGGCTTCTGACACAAGCATGCCACAATTTATGCTTAATGAGTTGAGAGCATTTATGGATGACAGAGAATCAGTTACAATTAAACTGTCAATCTTTGATACATAGATGCATTTCAGTGCAAGGAGTATGGCAAACAGTTCTGTCTGAAGGGTAGAGGCCCAATTATTGATGCGTGCTCCAATTTCTTTAAGAGAGCCATCACTCTGTACGACAACAGCAGCACTACCAGCTGCACCAGTGGATTGGTGAACAGAACCATCAGCGTAAATAATTTGCGAGAGTGTGTGCTGTGTGACTAAGTTATCAATACAGCTTAAGGCCTCATGTTTGGCTTCAAGGCGAAGTTTTGGTTGTGATTTAAAAAGTAGTTTGGGGGGAAATGGAGGAATGGTAGTTTGGAATAGGGTAATATTCCATGGAGCGGAGAAGTGCCGCTGTTGCCTTACTTGACATAGATCATGTATCTGATTCATGCGGAAGTCGGTTCCAGTTTTTTCGATCCATCTAGAGGAGTTAGAGGTGTCAATTACGCACACTTTACATTCTTCAGTTGTCTTATCAAGTTCGTGTGGAAAAACTAAGTCAAAGTTATTAAGGCACTTAACCGAATGTCTTCGGTAATATTTCTTAAGGATGTTGATATGATAAAGCTTAGGTTTCCCCTTGACTTCTATGAGGTAGTCAACTTTCCCACAAATTTTCAATACTTTATATGGACCTTTCCATGCTACTAATAATTTATTTGACTTAATAGGCAAAAGTACAAGAACTTCATCTCCTACTTTAAAACTTCTCCTCTGACTTTTGGAATCAAAATAGGTTTTGTACTGGTCCATTGACAAGCTTAGGTTTTTCGAAACTATGTCAGAGGTCTCCTGAAGTTTGGATCTAAGGTCAAGGAGAAACTGGTAAGAAGACTGAACCTCAGCATTTACCTCCTCATTAGTCCATAAGTCATGAAGGATGGACAATGGGCCTCTGGCCTGTCTACCATAGAGAAGTTCAAAAGGTGAAAACCCCAGTCACTGGGAACTTCCCTCATGGCAAACAAAGCACAGGGTAGGTAACGATGCCACTCCTTAGGTTTAAGGGAGCAAAGTTTCCTTAAAATGGACTTAAGAATCGAATGCTGGCGCTCAATCCTCCCATTACAGCTGGGATGATAGGGTGTGGTGAAGAGAGGCTTCACTCCCAGAAGTTGGTAGAGATGTTGCATTAAGTCAGATGTGAATTGTGTCCCACGGTCAGACAAAATTTCTCTAGGGATGCCCACTCTGGAGAAGATGGACAAAAGGGCTTCAGCCACCTCTGTAGTAGTTATGGTCTTTAAGGGTATGGCTTCAGGGAAACTCGAAGCATAATCAACTAATGTTAATATATATCTATGTCCCCCAGATGAAAGTGGAGATAAAGGACCAACGATGTCAATAGCTACTCTTTCAAACGGTACTGTAAAGATAGGCATTTTGACCATAGGTACTCGCCTGGTACCTCGGGAGGATGACAGTTGGCAAACTTTACACGATCTACAATAGGTAGTGACATCTGAGGACATTTTTGGCCAAAAATAGCTTTCCCTAATTTTATTTAAGGTTTTACGATGCGAGAAATGTCCGGCCACTGGCAGGTCATGAGCCATTTTAAGAACAGTTTCTCTGCATTGACTTGGAACAACTAAGATGGAATAGTCTATCTCATCTGAATTTAATTTGAATACTGACTTGTACAAGATACCTTTTATATATTCAAATTTATATGAAAAGTTTTTCCTTTGGATAACTTGATTTTGTTTAGCGGAATTATGGAAATTCTGAAGAGAAGGGCAATTACGTTGTAACTTGACAAAGGAATCCTTCGATATATCTAAAGGCTTAAAGTCAGGGAAAATCAAAGGATGGACAGTAGGAGAAGCCTGGGCTTTGGTCTGAGCCCTCGTCAAGACATTTATGGTATCGGAGGTGATATCTTCACTTTCATCTAACAAGTGAACCGGTGATCCTACTTCCTCGCTTTCGAGAGTAGCATTACTGGTTTTTAATCCCACATGAATCTCACGAGACATTGTCTCATCTGAACTTTCGAGGGGCTTCTCTGACTCTACAGAAAGAGGATCTGAAACACCTATGTCCATCTTTGGTGATGAAAGGTCAACCTCAGAAGGAAGAATGGCACCTTTTACATTACCTATTAGTATGGAGCAAGAAGTGATGGGAGCTAGTACGGCTTCAGACCAACCTGTGAACCATTTAGACCTAATGTAACAATGGATGGTAGGAAAAGTGTCCGTACGGTCCAAGTAGTCTGAAAGTATTGCAGAGGAATGAGTTTCTTTAAGGTTAGGGAACAGCTTATCAGAAATGACTATACATGTGCATCCAGTGTCTCGTAAAATGGCAGATACATTAAGTCCATTAACTGTTCCTGAACAGAAGGGTGCTTGGTCATTACAGTCTTTAAAACATCTTCCAACTTTTTGGACCTTCTTTGAAGGACAATCTGGACGTTTATGTCCCTTAACACCACACAAATGACAAACAGGAATAAAAGAAGTCATTTTACTTTCCACTAGAGGCTTTGATTTCTTCAAGTCTGATGAACCCTTGCCCTTAGGGTTCGATCCCGTTAGGTCTTTATAGGAATTGTGAGCCTCAGCATACAGGTCAGCAGCCTCAGCAACTTCCTCAGCTTTAATCAGGTTACGTTCTCTGATGAATGTTCGTATCTGATGGGCAAGAGCTGTCAGGAACTGGTCAGCAACCATGAAGTCTCTAAGAGATTCATAACTGTGATCAATTCCTGAACTCTCTATCCAAAAGTCGAACAAACGAAAGAGTGTTACCTGTAACTGCTGAAAGTTCTGGCCAGGCTGTAAGGTGGCATACCTGAAATCTTTCCTGTAAGAATTAGTGGTTTTTTGATATGCTTTAAGGATTGCCTTCTTCAGTAGGTTATAATTACATATGATATCCTGCGACAAAGTTGCATAGATATTCAAAGCGGTACCAGAAAATAACATTCCTAACCTGGTAGCCTAGGTGTCAACAGGCCATTCACAGAGGGTAGCGGTATTTTCAAACCTGATAATGTATGAAGTTATGTCTTCTCCCTCTGTGAAGGGAGGTAAATTAGGTGTTGGAATATGTGCACTGACTGCACGTTGTTCCATTACTCCTTCCTCTAATTGTTGTTGTGTAAGTGTTAACTTTTTATTCTCCAATTCAAGGCGAGATTTTTCGAGCTCGCGATCCTTTTCTCTCTCTATTAACTCATGTTCTCTAGCTTTTTCCTCAACTTCTCTATCCTTTGCTCTTTCCTAAAGTTCTCTTAATTTAACCTGTTCCTCACGTATCTTAGCTTGTTCCTCACGTATCTTAGCTTGTTCCTCACGTTCCCTAGCTCTTTCCTCACGATCAAGTCTATCATGCTCTTTTTGGTCTTCTCGCTCTCTTTCTGTCTTTCTTGGATTTCTCTCTCAATTCTCTCTCTCTCCTTTTTCTCTTCTCTTTCGATTCTCTCTCTCTCCTTATTCTCTTCTCTTTCCCTTTCTAGCTGTCTTTCTTCTCTCTCAATTCTCTCTCTTTCAAGTCTTTCCTGGATCTTAGCACTAATGAAAGATTCTAAATTTTTCCCTGTTATTCCTAACTTACTTCCAGCGTTCATCCAAAACTGGTATTCATCCATACTTGCAAGAATAACTTAAACTATCAGGGGAAATGAAACGGGTATTAAAGAAAATGGAGGGTTCAATTCCTGCTCCGCTCAAACTGTAAATAAACCAGAGGGCTCGATCCCTGCTTCAATTAAACAATATGTATTAATGAAAATGAAGGGTTCTATGCCGGCTCCGAGCAAACAGTAAGTAGAATGGGGTCACTTGACCATCCAATCTTCTCACCAACAAATCAAGAGTGTCCTATGACAGTTCCCTTGATATAATAAAGAGCTCAATGAAACAAGTTGTCACTGGAAAATCTCGGGTCCCTAGAGTCTAATCCTCCAAAGTGTTTCAAGCTCACACACAATTAGGTGGCAGAATTAAATATTATATCCTGCCTGACTTGACTTACAATAAATTGAGACTATAACAATCACCAAATCTTTTAAATACCTGTACTGTAGTCCTACCATAGAGAATGATTACTCATGGCTGGTGGTAACTGTCTGTGGTATGCAGTGTTGAAGTTCCAATGGTAGATTCGAGATGGAGTTGAATCTTGATTCAGTAGAGTTGATCCTGGCAAGGTCGCCACTTGTGAAGGCTTACTCAGCCCTGTAACAACTTCAGACAGTATTACCAAGGCTGGCTCCTCCTCAGGAAAATTAGTGAATAGAAAAAAATATAATAACAGACAAACATAAACACTTTATTATATAGAAAATATAAAATGTAAAACACTTAAATATGAAATATTAATCCTACATTAAAGAAAATGAAAAATGAAAAATATAAATGATAACTGAATTCAACACTAATGTAGATAGGGGTGTCTGGTGTTGGTGACACTGTTGTTGAAATCGTAGCCGTTGCTGATGATGGGGGGGGGGTCGCAGGTGTTGGTTACGACCCACTGGCTAGTTCTTCACAGTAGATAGAGCCTCGAGTAGTATCCCGATGACAGGAAAGCAGGTTCTTTACCGCTGCAATGATGTGGGGTTACGTCCTGCAATTTCATACAGGTGCACAGGTAATTAGATTCAAAATGGGACGTCTCCAGGACGTTAGTCCGTCTCCTGTTCTTCTCGTTGATTGACAGGTGACCCTCACTGTCATCCAAGCTGAAAAGATAGACAGATTACTCACTGCTTAAATAATCATTCTCCATGGCAAGTACGATACTCAAAAGACGTGGTGATTATTACAACAGTCAACCCAGAGCAAGACTGAAAGGACTAAGTTTATTATTGGTCAAAAGTGAAGCTTTTAACCAATAAATCCACTAGAATACAAGGCAGGCATGTACTTACAGTAGTGTTGGGAGCTGTGAGTCGAGTGATTTACTGTTTGACCAGAGCCCCACACGTCACCTTTCGGATGGGGGGGGGGAAGAGGGAGGGGAAGGGATAGTGGGAGCTAGACTGACCCTACCTTAACAAGCAGCCGGCAGACAAACTATCACTTTCAGAGAGGGGGAAAAAAGGCGGGAAAAACGGGAGCTTGAATTACCCTACCTTAACTAGTAGCCGGCAATGAAACTATTGTTACTATATTGCTACTCCTATCTATTGAACTTTTCCCTCACATGAATATTTAAAGGGAATCAGAAGATTCATTCACACGTCGCCATATGAATATTAATATAACAATTCCTTCAACAAAATAGTAAATTAGGACATAGCTCAAATCTAATTCAAATTTTTCATTAAGATACACCAACGGTTGAAGCTAAACTGAAGAGGCATTTTCTTGTTATCTCAGAGAAACCTAGGAGGTGCTATGAAAAAGTTCCTGAACTTGAAACTTTTCTGGAACTTTTCTTTCCTAACAGTGTCTAGTGCAGCCTGTGATTCTGCTTGAATCTCCTCCACACTGTTAAAGCGCCACCCCTTGAGTGCTATTTTTATGATTGGGAAAAGAAAGAAGCCACATTGGGTTACATTTGGGAAGTGTGCGGGACGTCCATCATGTTGTTTTTGGTCAGCAAACGATGGTCTTTCTGGTCTTGACTCAGCAAGCAGGACACAAATTTTGCAGCTACTTACCTCCTGTTCAAATTATCATTCTAAATACTTTGACACGACCCATAATAAATTCCCACAACACTTGCAATAATATCCTTGATACTCTGACGACGATCTTAAAGATTCGCCTTTCTCACTATTTCAGTATTGCTGTCTGATTTTGACGGTGATGGACGACCAGTGTTTTTCATCCTTCACTGACGTTTGTTTTACTTTCAGTTGAGAAAACTATTTAAAACACTGTGTCCGACCCATTGCTTCATCGCCGAATTTTGACTAACTTCCCACGAAGCAGGCCAAAGTAGCGCGGGATCGATCCCCGGCCATGCCAAAGTTTGTTAATGCTTCGATGCCACTTGTTTCGTGGTTGATATATACTGCTTGTGAAAGCTGATGTTTAAACGGGAGTAGATTGTAAAATCAGATCTGAGTTTACCACGGCGGCCACGTATGTCCTCGCATCATGAAACACGACCAGTCCTGTTGGGTGCATGATGTTTGTAGGATTGTGTGGTCCAGTGATTACAGTGTTGCCAACTTTGATGAGCTTCCCACGAGGCGGGCCAAAGTAGCACGGGATCGATCCCCGACCATGCAGCAGTCTGTTAATATCTGTCAATCTAACTAGGTAAAACTTGTGATTTTGACATAAATAACAACCCTCTTCTTGCCAAATAAGGCAAGCGAAAATTTGTGTTTGCAATAATTTCGCAAAAACCATTCTGAAACTAACGAAAAAATATATTTAGTTGGATTAGGCTAAATTAAATTGTGCTTGTTATAATAAGATTAGGTAAGTTTTCTAAGGTTCTTTTGGTACAAAATTATTAATTTTTACATTACTATAAATAAAAAAAACATATCTTTAAACGTGTAAAATAAAATTTTAGAAAGGACTTATTTTAAATGAGTTCTTGCTAATTGACCAATTTTACCTATTCGGGAACACATGCACACACACACACACACACATACACACACACACACACACACACACACAGCAACCACCCAGACCACAGTTTTAGAAAAGAGGTTCAAGGTTTGGTATACAAATGCAGACGAAATAACAAATAAATGTGAGGAGTGGCATGAAAGACTCAAGAAGACATCCCCTGACATAATAGCACTCACAAAAACGAAATCATCAGAATGATAACAGATGAAATCTTTCCACTTGGATATCAAATTCTCAGGAAAGTTAGAGTGAGCAGAGGGGGAGAAGGAGTCGCAGTGCCCATTAAAAACCGGTGGGGATTCGAGGAAATGGAAGGAATGGATGGAATGGGCGAAAGTGACTACATAGTAGGAACAATTCAGTCTGAGGGCCATAAGGTGATAATTGCAGTAATGTACAACCCACCACAGAAATGCAGGAGGCCAAGAGAAGAATGCGACAAGAGCAACAAAGCAATGGTAGACACACTAGCCGAGGTGGCCAGAAGAGCTCACATGGGGAGAGCAAAGTTACTAGTTATGGGTGATTTTAATCACAAAAAGATTGGCTGGGAAAGCCTGGAGCCCCATGGGGGTCCCCAAACATAGAGCCAAGATGATGGATGTGATACTGGAAAACCTCATGCATCAACATGTTAGAGGCACTACCAGAGAGAGAGGTGAGGACGATCCAGCAAGACTGGACCTAGTATTCACTTTGAGTAGTTCGGACATCAAGGATATCACGTATGAAAGGCCCTTGGGAGCTAGTGATCATGTGGTTCTGCACTTTGATTAGATAGTTGAGCTACAAGTGGAGAGGGTAGCAGGAATAGGACGGGAAAATCAAACTACAAAAGGGAGGACTACACAGGCATGAGGAACTTCCTGCAAGAGGTTGAGTGGGAGAGAGAATTGGCAGGGAAAACCAGTAACAGAAATGATGCATTATGTGACAACAAAATGCAAGGAGGCAGAGGAGAGGTTTGTTCCCAAAGGAAACAGAAACAATGAGATGACCAGAACGAGTCCTTGGTTCACTCAAAGGTGTAGGGAGGCGAAAACTACATGTGCTACATGTTGATACACTGGCTGCAGTGGCCAGAAGAGCTCATGCATGCAGGGCAAAGCTCCTGATCATGGGCGACTTTAACCACAAGGAGATCAACTGGGAGAACTTGGAGCCACATGGGGGCCAAGATACATGGAGGGCTAAGATGATGGAGGTGGTACTGGAAAACTTCATGTACCAACACGTAAGGGACACTACAAGAGAGAGAGGAGAGGATGAGCCAGCAAGACTGGACTTAGTATTCACCTTGAGCAGTGCAGATATTGAGGAAATCACATATGAAAGACCCCTTGGGGCCAGCGATCATGTGGTTTTGAGCTTCGAATACACAGTAGAGCTACAAGTGGAGGGGGAAGTAGGAAGGCCAGGCCAAATGAAACCAAGCTACAGGAAAGGGGACTACACGGGAATGAGGAACTTCCTGAACGAGGTTCAGTGGAACAGAGAACTGGCAGGGAAGCCAGTTAATGAGATGATGGAATATGTAGCAACAATGTGCAAGGAGGCTGAGGAGAGGTTTGTACCCAAGGGAAACAGGAATAATGAAAAAGCCAGGATGAGCCCATGGTTCACCCAAAGGTGCAAGGAGGCAAAAACCAAGTGTGCTAGGGAATGGAAGAAATATAGAAGGCAAAGGACCCAGGAGAATATGGAGAGCAGAAATTAATATGCACAGATAAGAAGGGAGGCCCAACGACAATATGAAAACGACATAGCAGCGAAAGCCAAATCTGATCCGAAGCTGTTATACAGCCACATCAGGAGGAAAACAACAGTCAAGGACCAGGTAATCAGGCTAAGGAAGGAAGGAGGAGAGACAACAAGAAATGACTGGGAAGTATGTGAGGAACTCAACAAGAGATTCAAAGAAGTGTTCATAGAGGAGACAGAAGGGGCTCCAGAGGGACGGAGAGGTGTGGCACATCACCAGGTGCTGGACACGGTACACACAACCGAGGAAGAAGTGAAGAGGCTTCTGAGTGAGCTAGATACCTCAAAGGCAATGGGGCCAGATAACATCTCTCCATGGGTCCTGAGAGAGGGAGCAGAGGCACTATGTGTACCCCTAACAACAATATTCAATACATATATCGAAACAGGGAGATTGCCTGAGGCATGGAAGACTGCA
>NC_091306.1:24232004-24257004 GCF_038502225.1 Cherax quadricarinatus | reverse complement strand
TGGGTGACTTTAACCACAAGGAGATCGATTGGGAGAACTTGGACCCACATGGGGGCCAAGATACATGGAGGGCTAAGATGATGGAGATGGTACTGGAAAACTTCATGTGCCAACACGTAAGGGGCACTACAAGAGAGAGAGGAGAGGATGAACCAGCAAGGCTGGACTTAGTATTCACCTTGAGTAGTGCAGATATCGAGGACATCACATACGAAAGACCCCTTGGGGCCAGTGACCATGTGGTTTTAAGCTTCGAATACACAGTAGAGCTACAAGTGGAGGGAGAAGCAGGAAGGCCAGGACGAATGAAGCCAAACTACAAGAAAGGGGACTACACAGGAATGAGGAACTACCTGAACAGGGTTCAGTGGGACAGAGAACTGGCAGGGAAGCCAGTTAATGAGATGATGGAATATGTAGCAACAAAATGCAAGGAGGCTGAGGAGAGGTTTGTACCCAAGGGTAACAGGAATAATGAAAAAGCCAGGATGAGCCCATGGTTTACCCAAAGGTGCAGGGAGGCAAAAACCAAGTGTGCTAGGGAATGGAAGAAATATAGAAGGCAAAGGACCCAGGAGAATAAGGAGACCAGTCGTAGAGCCAGAAACGAATATGCACAGATAAGAAGGGAGGCCCAAAGACAATATGAAAATGACATAGCAGCGAAAGCCAAATCTGACCCAAAACTGTTGTACAGCCACATCAGGAGGAAAACAACAGTCAAGGACCAGGTAATCAGGCTAAGGAAGGAAGGAGGAGAGTCAACAAGAAATGACCGTGAAGTATGTGAAGAACTCAACAAGAGATTCAAAGAAGTGTTCACAGAGGAGACAGAAGGGACTCCAGAAAGACGGAGAGGTGGGGCACACCACCAAGTGCTGGACATAGTGCACACCACCGAGGAAGATGTGAAGAGGCTTCTGAGTGAGCTAGATACCTCAAAGGCAATGGGGCCAGATAACATCTCCCCATGGGTATTGAGAGAGGGAGCAGAGGTGCTATGTGTACCTAAAACAACAATATTCAATACATCTATCGAAACAGGGAGATTGCCTGAGGCATGGAAGACAGCAAATGTAGTCCCAATCTTTAAAAAAGGAGACAGACATGAAGCATTAAACTACAGACCAGTGTCACTGACATGTATAGTATGCAAAATCATGGAGAAGATTATCAGGAGAAGAGTGGTGGAACACCTAGAAAGGAACGATCTCATCAACAGCAGCCAACATGGTTTCAGGGACGGGAAATCCTGTGTCACAAACCTACTGGAGTTCTGTGACATGGTGACAGCAGTAAGACAAGAGAGAGAGTGGTGGGTGGATTGCATTTTCTTGGACTGTAAGAAGGCGTTTGACACAGTTCCACACAAGAGATTGGTGCAAAAACTGGAGGACCAAGCAGGGATAACAGGGAAGGCACTACAATGGATCAGGGAATACTTGTCAGGAAGACAGCAGCGAGTCATGGTACGTGGCGAGGTGTCAGAGTGGACACCTGTGACCAGCGGGGTCCCGCAGGGGTCAGTCCTAGGACCAGTGCTGTTTCTGGTATTTGTGAACGACATGACGGAAGGAATAGACTCTGAGGTGTCCCTGTTTGCAGATGATGTGATGTTGATGAGAAGAATTCACTCGATCGAAGACCAGGCAGAACTACAAATGGATCTGGACAGGCTGCAGACCTGGTCCAGCAATTGGCTCCTGGAGTTCAATCCCACCAAGTGCAAAGTCATGAAGATTGGGGAAGGGCAAAGAAGACCGCAGACGGAGTACAGTCTAGGGGGTCAGAGACTACAAACCTCACTCAAGGAAAAAGATCTTGGGGTGAGTATAACACCAGGCACATCTCCTGAAGCGCACATCAACCAAATAACTGCTGCAGCATATGGGCGCCTGGCAAACCTCAGAACAGCATTCCGACATCTTCTTAATAAGGAATCATTCAGGACCCTGTACACCGTGTACGTTAGGCCCATATTGGAGTATGCGGCACCAGTTTGGAACCCACACCTAGCCAAGCACGTGAAGAAACTAGAGAAAGTGCAAAGGTTTGCAACAAGACTAGTCCCAAAGCTAAGAGGTATGTCCTACGAGGAGAGGTTAAGGGAAATCAACCTGACGACACTGGAGGACAGGAGAGATAGGGGGGACATGATAACGACATACAAAATACTGAGAGGAATTGACAAGGTGGACAAAGACAGGATGTTCCAGAGATTGGACACAGTAACAAGGGGACACAGTTGGAAGCTGAAGACACTGATGAATCACAGGGATGTTAGGAAGTATTTCTTCAGCCACAGAGTAGTCAGTAAGTGGAATAGTTTGGGAAGCGATGTAGTGGAGGCAGGATCCATACATAGCTTTAAGCAGAGGTATGATAAAGCTCACGGCTCAGGGAGAGTGACCTAGTAGCGATCAGTGAAGAGGCGGGGCCAGGAGCTCGGACTCGACCCCCGCAACCTCAACTAGGTGAGTACACACACACACACACACACACACACACACACACACACACAGGAGCTATGACTCGACCCCTGCAACCACAAATAGGTGAGTACAAATAGGTGAGTACACACACACACACACACACACACACACACACATATATATATATATATATATATATATATATATATATATATATATATATATATATATATATATATATATATATATATATATATATATATATATATATATATATATATATATATATATATATATATATATATATATATGTCGTGCCGAATAGGCAGAACCTGCGATCTTTGCTTAAATAGCAACGTTCATCTTGCCATGTAAGACAAGCGAAAATTTGTGTATTCAATAATTTCGCCAAAATCATTCTGAACCTAACGAAAAAAATATATTTCAGTGTTTGTTTAGTATTAAATTATTGTAAACAAATCTAAAATATATTTAGTTGGGTTAGGCTAAAATAAATTGCGCTTGTTATAATAAGGTTAGGTAAGTTTTCTAAGATTCTTTTGGTGCAAAATTAAAGATTTTTACATTAACATTAATGAAAAAAATATATCTTTAAAAGTATAAGAGAAAATTTTAGAAAGGACTTAATTTTAAATGAGTTCTTGCTAATTGACCAGTTTTACATATTCGGCACGACATATATATATATATATATATATATATATATATATATATATATATATATATATATATATATATATATATATAAATATATATATATAAATAAATATATATATATATATATATACATATATATATATATATATATACATATATATATATATATATATATACATATATATATATATATACATATATATATATATATATATATATATATATATGTATATATATATGTTTGGTAGTAGGTTGATAGACAGCAACCACCCAGGGAGGTACTACCGTCCTGCCAAGTGAGTAAAACGAAAACCTGTGATTGTTTTACATGATGGTAGCATTCCTGATGTCTTTTGTCTGTCTCATAAATATGCAAGATTACAGGTACGTCTTGCTACTTCTACTTACACTTAGCTCACACTACACATACATGTACACATTTATTTATACACACTCATCTGAGTTTTCTTTGATTTTATCTTAATAGTTCTTGGTCTTGTTACTTTTCCTTTTATATCCATGGGGAAGTGGAATAAGAATCTTTCCTTTGTAAGCCATGCGTGTTGTAAATGTCAACTAAAATGCCGGGAACAATCGGCTAGTAACCCCTTTTCCTGTAATAATTACTAAAAAGAATAAGAAGAAGAAAATTGTCAAAGTGGGAAGTCTGAATGTGCGTGGATGTTGTGTGAATGATAAGAAAGAGATGATTGTGGATGTTATGAATGAGAAGAAGCTCTATGTCCTGGCTCTAAGTGAAACAAAGCTGAAGGGGGTGGGAGAGTTTCAATGGAGAGGAATAAATGGGATTAGTTCAGGGGTTTCAAATAGAGTTAGAACTAAAGAAGGAGTAGCAATAATGTTGAAGGATAAGCTATGGCAGGAAAAGAGGGACTATAAATGTATTAATTCAAGGATTATGTGGAGTAAAATAAAGATTGGATGTGAAAAGTTGGTTATAATAAGCGTGTATGCACCTGGAGAAGAGAGAAGTGTAGATGAGAGAGAGAGATTTTGGGAAATGTTGAGTGAATGCGTGGGGAGTTTTGAATCAAGTGTGAGAGTAATGGTGGTTGGGGATTTCAATGCTAAAGTGGGTGAAAATGTTATAGAGGGAGTAGTAGGTAAATCTGGGGTGCCAGGGGTAAATGTAAATGGGGAGCCTTTAATTGAGCTATGTGTAGAAAGAGATTTGGTAATAAGTAATACATATTTTATGAAAAAGAGGATAAATAAATATACAAGGTATGATGTAGCATGTAATGAAAGTAGTTTGTTAGATTATGTATTGGTGGATAAAAGGTTGATGGGTAGGCTCCAGGATGTACATGTTTATAGAGGGGCAACTGATATATCGGATCATTATTTAGTTGTACCTACAGTTAGAGTAAGAGGTAGATGGGAAAAGAGGAAGGTGGCAACAACAAGTAAGAGGGAGGTGAAAGTGTATAAACTAAGGGAGGAGGAAGTTCGGGTGAAATATAAGCGACTATTGGCAGAAAGGTGGGCTAGTGCAAAGATGAGTAGTGGGGGGGTTGAAGAGGGTTAGAATAGTTTTAAAAATGCAGTATTAGAATGTGGGACAGAAGTTTGTGGTTATAGGAGGGTGGGGGCAGGAGGAAAGAGGAGTGATTGGTGGAATGATGAAGTAAAGGGTGTGATAAAAGAGAGAGGTTTTTACAAAGCAGAAGTATTATAAGAAGAGCAGAGTATATGGAGAGTAAAAGAAAGGTAAAGAGAGTGGTGAGAGAGTGCAAAAGTAGAGCAGATGATAGAGTGGGAGAGGCACTGTCAAGAAATTTTAATGAAAATAAGAAAAAATTTTGGAGTGAGTTAAACAAGTTAAGAAAGCCTAGGGAAAGTATGGATTTGTCAGTTAAAAACAGAGTAGGGGAGTCAGTAGATGGGGAGAGGGAGGTATTAGGTAGATGGCGAGAATATTTTGAGGAACTTTTAAATGTTAAGGAAGAAAGAGAGGCAGTAATTTCATGCACTGGTCAGGGAGGTATACCATCTTTTAGGAGTGAAGAAGAGCAGAATGTAAGTGTGGGGGAGATATGTGAGGCATTACGTAGAATGAAAGGGGGTAAAGCAGCTGGAACTGATGGGATCATGACAGAAATGTTAAAAGCAGGGGGGGATATAGTGTTGGAGTGATTGGTACTTTTGTTTAATAAATGTATGAAAGAGGGGAAGGTACCTAGGGATTGGCGGAGAGCATGTATAGTCCCTTTATATAAAGGGAAAGGGGACAAAAGAGACTGTAAAAATTATAGAGGAATAAGTTTACTGAGTATACCAGGAAAAGTGTATGGTAGGGTTATAATTGAAAGACTTAGAGGTAAGACAGACTGTAGGATTGCGGATGAGCAGGGAGGTTTCAGAGTGGGTAGGGGATGTGTAGATCAAGTGTTTACATTGAAGCATATATGTGAACAGTATTTAGATAAAGGTAGGGAAGTTTTTATTGCATTTATGGATTTAGAAAAGGCATATGATAGAGTGGATAGAGGAGCAATGTGGGAGATGTTGCAAGTATATGGAATAGGTGGTAAGTTATTAAATGCTGTAAAGAGTTTTTATGAGGATAGTGAGGCTCAGGTTAGGGTGTGTAGAAGAGAGGGAGACTACTTCCCGGTAAAAGTAGGTCTTAGACAGGGATGTGTAATGTCACCATGGTTGTTTAATATATTTATAGATGGGGTTGTAAAGGAAGTAAATGCTAGGGTGTTCGGGAGAAGGGTGGGATTAAATTTGGGGGAATCAAATTCAAAATGGGAATTGACACAGTTACTTTTTGCTGATGATACTGTGCTTATGGGAGATTCTAAAGAAAAATTGCAAAGGTTAGTGGATGAGTTTGGGAATGTGTGTAAAGGTAGAAAGTTGAAAGTGAACATAGAAAAGAGTAAGGTTTTGAGGGTATCAAATGAATTAGATAAAGAAAAATTGGATGTCAAATTGGGGAGGAGTATGGAAGAAGTGAATGTTTTCAGATACTTGGGAGTTGACGTGTCAGCGGATGGATTTATGAAGGATGAGGTTAATCATAGAATTGATGAGGGAAAAAAGGTGAGTGGTGCGTTGAGGTATATGTGGAGTCAAAAAACGTTATCTATGGAGGCAAAGAAGGGAATATATGAAAGTATAGTAGTACCAACACTCTTACATGGGTGTGAAGCTTGGGTGGTAAATGCAGCAGCGAGGAGACGGTTGGAGGCAGTGGAGATGTCCTGTTTAAGGGCAATGTGTGGTGCAAATATTATGTAGAAAATTCGGAGTGTGGAAATTAGGAAAAGGTGTGGAGTTAATAAAAGTATTAGTCAGAGGGCAGAAGAGGGGTTGTTGAGGTGGTTTGGTCATTTAGAGAGAATGGATCAAAGTAGAATGACATGGAAAGCATATAAATCTATAGGAGAAGGAAGGCGGGGTAGGGGTCGTCCTCGAAAGGGTTGGAGAGAGGGGGTAAAGGAGGTTTTATGGGCAAGGGGCTTGGACTTCCAGCAAGCGTGCGTGAGTGTGTTAGATAGGAGTGAATGGAGACGAGTGGTACTTGGGACCTGACTATCTGTTGGAGTGTGAGCAGGGTAATATTTAGTGAAGGGATTCAGGGAAACCGGTTATTTTCATATAGTCGGACTTGAGTCCTGGAAATGGGAAGTACAATGCCTGCACTTTAAAGGAGGGGTTTAGGATATTGGCAGTTTGGAGGGATATGTTGTGTATCTTTATACGTATATGCTTCTAAACTGTTGTATTCTGAGCACCTCTGCAAAAACAGTGATAATGTGTGAGTAAAGTAAAAGTGTTGAATGATGATGAAAGTATTTTCTTTTTGGGGATTTTCTTTCTTTTTTGGGTCACCCTGCCTCGGTGGGAGACGACCAACTTGTTTAAAAAAAATGTATATATATATATATATATATATATATATATATATATATATATATATATATATATATATATATATATATATATATATATATATATGTCGTGCCGAATATGTAAAACTGGTCAATTAGCAAGAACTCATTTAAAATTAAGTCCTTTCTAAAACTTTCTCTTCTACGTTTAAAGATATATTTTTTCATTAATGTTCATGTAATTTTTTTTTATTTTGCTCCAAAAGAATCTTATAAAACTTACCTAACCTTATTAAAACAAGAACAATTTATTTTAGCCTAACCCAACTAAATATATTTTAGATTTGTTTACAAAAATTTAATACTAAACAAACACAGTGAAATATATTTTTTTCGTTAGGTTCAGAATGATTTTGGCGAAATTATTGCATACACAAATTTTCACTTGTCCTATATGGCAAGATGAGCGTTGCTATTTAAGCCAAGATCGCAAGTTCTGCCTATTCGGCACGACATATATATATATATATATATATATATATATATATATATATATATATATATATATATATATATATATATATACAGATAAAAAGGCTTCAAGGAAGAATATTTGGATTTCTTCCTGAAGCATATATATATATATATATATATATATATATATATATATATATATATATATATATATATATATATATATATATATATATATATATATATATATATATATATATATATATATATATATATATATATATATGTATGTATATATAATATATATATATATATATATATATATATATATATATATATATAATATATATATATATATATATATATATATATATATATATATATATATATATATATATATATATATATATATATATATGTATATATAATATATATATAAATATATATATATATATATATATATATATATATATATATATATACATAATCTAGTTATGCATGTGAGTATGAAATGAAATTAATGAATTAAGTTAATGTGAAAACAGGAAAAAAAAAAAAAAAAAAAAAAAAAAAAAAAATTAGCCAAGGCCTGAGCTTGCTACCACCTGCAGCTCATAAGACTGCCATCCGCACGAGCCCCTTTGGGGCGGGGCAGATGGCAGACCAGAGGCCTAGCTTCTCCCTACGAGCCCCGTGAGGGCGGGGAATGTGGCTAGGCCTGGGGACAGTTGGTCCCAAAGATGAGGGGGTACTTGTACCTCCTCCCATGGGAGACTTAAGTCTCGAGACACTCCCCAGATAGGGAGCCAAGGCCGGGTCACCACTACTTGGAAAAGACCCGGGCCGGGAGAATACCGGCGAATAAAAAAAAAAAAAAAAAGGAAAAAATTAATAATGGACTCACATACCTCCATAAGCTGAGACAGTACATGATGAACAATTATCAGTAGTTGTTGATGGTGTAGATGATATGGTAAGATGTGGTTGTTCCTCACCTGACGTCACCATGTTTGTCTCCTGCCAGGGATGGCAGAGTCTGGTCGCCCAACTCACGTTCTCGCTCATCTTGAAATTTATGTACAAGTCTTTGTCAGGAACATTTCCTACATACTTAGACTTTGTGACGTTGATCAGCTGTGAGCTGCAGCTGGACACAGTCTTGTACTTAATGGTCACATTCAGTGTAAGTTTATTGTTCTTATTGAAATTGTATTGTGGGTCAACTTGGAATATTATCCAACAATTACTATCAATACCGATGTTGCTCATATATTTATTTTTGTTCCAGTTATGGTCGCCTCTTAAAATGTTGAGGGACCAGTTTGCTGTCCGTAAGTCAGTAGCTCGTCCGTAGAAGATTAAAGATCCATCACGTCCACTAGTGAAACTTTTATGAATGGTGCCACTGTTGAACTTGAAACATCCTGAAACACCAGACTGTTATGAGACCCTGATCTAGTGTACACACACACACACACACACACACACACACACACACACACACACACACACACACACACACACACACGTGAAGCAGTATCGCTGAATAGTGCTCCCAGGATTTAGCGTTCTAGTGGCTGTCCTAAGATATTATTAGCGGTCATCGTACGTGAGTGAATCAGTGAACATACCTACAAGAGTGTAATAGCTTTCAAGAGTGCGAATAATGTGATAAGATCAAGAATTTTACAATTTAAATTTGAATGAATGTTGAGTGAGGGAGGGTAGCAGTCAGCTGATCAGGCTGCTGGCTGCAGTGTTGACACAAAATATCCAAACAGTTAATTGGGTTAACGGTGTGATCTGAAATATTAACAAATACATATGTTAGTTGGTTATAACAGCAGTGTAGTGATAAGGTCATAAAAGAGTGATTAAGTAAATACTGAAAGTAAGAAAAAATTAGTCAATCCCCAGCTGTTGGTGTTGTGAAGATAGCTAACATCATCAGACTTGTTATGACCATAATACTGTACTAAAGAAAAAAGAGGGAATACCAAGTCTTAAAAGAAAAATAAAATAAAAACTTGAATGCATGGTAAAGTTCCTGAAGGAGTTACAAAATTGAAGGAGTTGATAGCAGCCGACCAGCAGGAACCTCCATTGTTGTGCAGACGACATCACTTGCCTATTTGTGGTTAATTTTGGTTAGTGTCTAAAGTCTCAGTGTCTCGCCCGGCTGGTTGTATGCTATACCATCACTCTCTCCCTATTTCAGTACCAGGAGATAGATAGTGGTAACCCTGATAATGTTTAGTAAATTATCTAAATATCTCCAGGTAAACTCCAGAAGAGCTGTGTAGCCTAGTGACCCCCCCCCCGTTTTTCTGACAGGTACGCACATACAAACACACGTGTGCACCCGTAATTATTATTATAATAAACATTAGTATATATTAATAAGGAATTGAGTGAGAAAA
The DNA here is from genome assembly GCF_038502225.1 of Cherax quadricarinatus. NCBI lineage: Eukaryota > Metazoa > Arthropoda > Malacostraca > Decapoda > Parastacidae > Cherax > Cherax quadricarinatus. Next base: position 24,247,137 of record NC_091306.1, on the reverse strand, counting down.
AATAATCCTATAATCTTCAAAAAGTAAAGTAGCGTAGTGTGCGGAGATCTGGGCCGGGAGAGTACCGGTGAAACAACAACAATAACAAATAGCTGGGCCGGGAGAGTACCGGTGAACCAAGAACAATAACAAATATCTGGGCCGGGAGAGTACCAGTGAACCAAGAACAATAACAAATAGCTGGGCCGGGAGAGTACCGGTGAACCAAGAACAATAACAAATATCTGGGCCGGGAGAGTACCAGTGAACCAAGAACAATAACAAATAGCTGGGCCGGGAGAGTACCGGTGAACCAAGAACAATAACAAATATCTGGGCCGGGAGAGTACCAGTGAACCAACAACAATAACAAATAGTGTTAACGTGACCCCCCCCTCTTTTTCAAAGAACGACAAGCTAGTAAACACACACACACACAAACACAAGTGTACACAATTAATATTATATAGTATATATTAGTGTATAATAATAAGGAATTGATTGTGAAAATTTTTTTTATAATCTTCAAAAGAGTAGCGTAGCCTAGTGTGCGCACGCACACCCACACACACCCACACACACCCACACACACCCACACACCCACACACACCCACACACACCCACACACACCCACACACACCCACACACACCCACACCCACACACCCACACACACCAGGAGCTCGGACTCGACCCCCGCAACCTCAACTAGGTGAGTACACCCACACACACCCACACCCCCCACACCCACCCACACCCACACACTCACACACACCCATCCACACACACACACACACACACACACACACACACACACACACACACACACACACACACACACACATCACACACACACACACACACACACATAACACAAGCACACACACACACACACACACACACACACACACACACACACACACACACACATTGCCAGACTCACACATACACTCCCCCCCCTCCCCCACCGATATCTCACTCCTTCACCTGATCCCTCCCCTCCCTCTTTCTCCCTCCCCCTCCCCACCTCTCCCTTCTTCCCCCTCTCCCTCTCCCACACAACCACTTGCTTCACTCTCCTTCCCACTCCCCTTCCCCACTACTCTCCCACATAGCCACAGTTCCTCCTCTACCTCCCCCCCCCACACTCTGACATACACAATACTAACCTAACATACAGAATTACATAGGTTTCCCACTCTGAGGCAATCAGGATAAAACAAAAATGGGTTGCCAGAGAGCAACAAGAAAAACCAAGGGACAGGAGGAGGAAACTGCAACAGAAGATTGGGCAGCAGAGCTCACAAAAAGGGAACATGAATGGGAAAAGAAACTAGAAGAACTTAGCATGAGAATGGAAGAGAGGATAGACATGGAAAGCAGGAAGTGGGAGGTGCAAGTCAAAGCAGCAGAGGCCAGGATACAGAGTTTAGAAGAGGAACTGAAAAATCTGAAACAGCCTAAAGAACTAAAGAACATTTTGGGATTGACAACAGAGACTGCTACCTCAGTCACAAATAAGGGGACTGTAGGGAAAGAAGGAGCAAAACTGCATGTAGAAGCTCAATCAGTGGAGACTGTAGTAAATGAAAGAGCTAAGCTATATGTGGAGGCCCTAACAGACCACAGCAGAGCCCAGGGAAAGCCGAGAAGGGAAAATGACAGGCCACTGACCCCAAGTACATTAGCTAGTGAAACTGAAGAAAGGAAAGCTGCAATGGAGGAAATCAAATTGAATGAGGGGATACACAGGGATATGCAGTGGGAGCATGAAAGGGTGAGGTCAGTCTTTGTGTATGGGCTCCAGGAAGTTGAAGGGGAAACATATGAAGCAAGAAAACAAGGGGAAAAAAAGTAATTGAAAGCATCATGAAAGCAATAGGAGAAGACGACATGACCCAGCTGGAAAATTTTCGGAGAATAGGGGGGTTTGTAAAAAAAAGAACCCGGCCAGTGAAAGTGACCTTCAAGGCAGAAGCGACTCGGAACAGGATCCTGCAGGAGAAAGCACGATTAAGGGACATGCCAGCATACAGGAAGGTGTATCTCGACCGCGACAGAACACAAGCAGAAAGGAAGAAAAAGAGAGAGATGGTACAAAGGCGAAAGGAGGAAAGAGAGGGGATGGAGAAGACAGACAGGAGATCACAGACACAGGAAGATCAAATACAGCCTCCCTCACAACTTCCTATGGAAGCCTCTCAACCAGGTCAACCCCAGTGCAACCAAACACTCTAAACCAAAACACCCATGCCACATCCAATGCCCCCACCCACTGCATTACAAACTTCACCCCCACAGCAACCACCCATAGTTCCTTATCAGGTCTCCCACTTCCCCAACCCCAATACACCTCCCAGACCAAAATCTTAGAAAAGAAGTTGAAGGTGTGGTATACAAATGCAGATGGAATAACAAATAAGTATGAGGAGTGGCACGAAAGAATCAAGGAGACATCCCCAGACATAATAGCAATCACAGAAACAAAACTCACCAGAATAATAACAGATTCAATCTTTCCATCCGGATATCAAATCCTCAGGAAAGACAGAGGGAGGAGAGGGGGAGGAGTTGCACTGCTCATTAAAAACCAGTGGGGGTTTGAGAAAATGGAAGGAATGGATGGCACGGGCGAAACGGACTACTTAGTAGGAACAATCCAGTCAGAGGGACATAAGGTGATAATTGCAGTAATGTACAACCCACCACAGAACTGCAGGAGGCCAAGAGAAGAATACGATGAGAGCAACAGAGCAATGGTCGACACACTAGCCGAGGTGGCCAGGAGAGCACACATGGGAGGAGCAAAGTTACTAGTTATGGGTGGTTTCAATCACAAGGAGATTGACTGGGAAAACCTGGAGCCCCATGGGGGTCCCAAAACATGGAGAGCCAAGATGATGGATGTGGTACTGCAAAACCTCATGCATCAACATGTTAGAGACACTACCAGAGAGAGAGGAGAGGATGAACCAGCAAGACTGGACCTTGTATTCACCTTGAGTAGTTCTGACATCGAGGATATGTATGAAAGGCCCCTGGGAGCTAGTGATCATGTGGTTCTGTGCTTCGACTACATAGTTGAGCTCCAAGTGGAGAGAGCAGCAGGAATAGGGTGGGAAAAACCAAACTACAAAAGGGGGAACTACTCAGGCATGAGGAACTTCTTTCAAGACATTCAGTGGGAGAGGGAACTGACAGGAAAACCAGTACAAGAAATGATGGACTATGTGGCAACAAAATGCAAGGAGGCAGAGGAGAGGTTTGTTCCCAAGGTTAACAGAAATAATGGGAAGAACAGAATGAGTCCTTGGTTCACTCAAAGGTGTAGGGAGGCAAAAACTAGGTGTACTAGAGAATGGAAAAGGTACAGAAGACAGAGAACTCAGGAAAATAAAGAAATCAGCCGAAGAGCCAGAAACGAATATGCACAGATAAGAAGGGAGGCTCAGCGGCAATACGAGAATGACATAGCATCGAAAGTCAAGACTGACCCGAAGCTGTTGTACAGCCACATCAGGAGGAAAACAACAGTCAAGGACCAGGTAATCAGACTGAGGAAGGGTGATGGAGAATTCACAAGAAACGACCGGGAGGTATGTCAGGAGCTCAACACAAGATTTAAAGAAGTATTTACAGTGGAAACCAGTAGGACTCCAGGAAATCAGAGCAGGGGGGTGCACCAGCAAGTGCTGGATGAGGTACATATAACCAAGGAGGAGGTGAAGAAGCTGCTATGCGAACTTGACACCTCAAAGGCGGTGGGACCAGACAACATCTCTCCGTGGGTCCTTATAGAGGGAGCAGACACTGTGTGTACCATTAACGAAGATCTTCAACACATCATTTGAAACTGGGCAACTCCCTGAGGTATGGAAGATGGCAAATGTAGTCCCAATTTTTAAAAAGGGAGACAGACATGAGGCACTAAACTACAGACCTGTATCACTAACGTGTATAGTATGGAAGGTCATGGAGAAGATCATCAGGAGGAGAGTGGTGGAGCACCTGGAAAGAAACAAGTGTATAATTGACAACCAGCATGGTTTCAGGGAGGGAAAATCCTGTGTCACAAACCTATTAGAGTTTTATGACAAGGTGACAGAAGTAAGACAAGAGAGAGAGGGGTGGATCGACTGCATTTTTTTGGACTGCAAGAAGGCCTTCGACACAGTTCCTCACAAGAGGTTACTGCAAAAGCTAGAGGATCAGGCACACATAACAGGAAAGGCACTGCAATGGATAAGAGAATACCTTACTGGGAGGCAACAACGAGTCATGGTACGTGATGAGGTGTCAAAGTGGGTGCCTGTGACAAGCGGGGTTCCACAGGGGTCAGTCCTAGGACCTGTGCTGTTCTTGGTATATATGAATGACATAACGAAAGGGATAGACTCAGAAGTGTCCTTGTTTGCGGACGATGTGAAGTTAATGAGAAGAATCAAATCGGATGAGGATCAGGCAGGACTACAAAGAGACCTGGACAGGCTACAAGCCTGGTCCAGCAACTGGCTCCTTGAGTTTACCCCCTCCAAATGCAAAGTCATGAAGATTGGGGAAGGGCAAAGAAGACCGCAGACACAATATAGTTTAGATGGCCAAAGTTTGCAAACCTCACTCATGGAAAAAGATCTGGGGGTGAGTATAACACCGAGCATATCTCCTGAGGCGCACATCAATCAGATAACTGCTGCAGCATACGGGCGCCTGGCAAACCTACGGATAGCGTTCCGATACCTCAGTAAGGATTCGTTTAAGACTCTGTATACCATCTACGTCAGGCCCATACTGGAGTATGCAGCACCAGTTTGGAATCCACACCTAGTCAAGCACGTCAAGAAATTAGAGAAAGTGCAAAGGTTTGCAACAAGACTAGTCCCAGAGCTACGGGGATTGTCCTATGAAGAAAGGTTGAGGGAAATCGGCCTGATGACACTGGAGGACAGGAGGGCCAGGGGAGACATGATAACGACATATAAAATACTGCGCGGAATAGACGAGGTGGACAAAGACGGGATGTTCCAGAGAAGGGACACAGACACAAGAGGTCACAATTGGAAGTTGAAGACTCAGATGAATCAAAAGGATGTTAGGAAGTATTTCTTCAGTCATAGAGTAGTCATGCCATGGAATAGCCTAGAAAGTGATGTAGTGGAGGCAGGAACCATACATAGTTTTAAGGCGAGGTATGATAGAGCTCATGGGGCAGGGAGAGAGAGGACCTAGTAGCAATCAGCGAAGAGGCGGGGCCAGGAGCTGTGAATCGACCCCTGCAACCACAAATAGGTGAGTACAAATAGGTGAGTACACACACACACACACACACACATGCATACACACACACACACACACACAGATGTAAATAGCATGCTATAAATATCTAACATAGAAAGAACTCGTAGCAATGGCTTTAAACTGGAAAAATTCAGATTCAGGAAGGATATAGGAAAGCACTGGTTTGGTAATAGAGTTGTGGATGAGTGAAACAAACTCCCAAGTACCATCATAGACGCTAAAACGTTGCATAGTTTTAAAAATAGGTTGGATAAATACATGAGTGGGTGTGGGTGGGTGTGAGTCGGACCTGACTAGCTTGTGCTACTAGGTCAGGTGCACTGCTCCCCCCTTAAGTGACGTGTCTGACTTCACTAGGTCAAGGCATTGGCTTAAGCCGGTGAGAGAATTGGAGCTGCCTTCCATAGGCCAGTAGGCCTGCTGCAGTGTTCCTTCTTTCTTATGTTCTTATGTACAAGAAACTGCACCGGACCTAGGACTGACCCTTGTGGAACTCCACTTGACACATGGGCCCACTCTGACACCTCGTCTCGTACCAAGACACGTTGTTTCATTCCTGTCAGGTATTCTTTGATCCATTACAGTACTTTCCCTCCTATTCCTGACTGCTCCTATAGCTTTTCAACCAGTTTCTTATGTGGTACTGTGTCGAAGCCTTCTTATAGTTCGAGAAGATGCAGTCTGCCTATCCCTCTCTTTCTTGTCTTTTTTCTGTCACCTTGTCATACAACTCCAATAGGTCTGTGATGCAGGATTTTCCTTCCCTGAAGCCGTGCTGGTTGTCGTGTATGAGCCCTTTCCTTTCTAGGTGCTCTACTACTCTTCTCCTGATAATCTTCTCTGTAACTACATACTACACATATCAATGACACTCACCTGTAATTTAGTGCAGCCTGTCTACCTGTCACCTTTCTTAAAAATCGGGACTACACCTCAGGCAATTGCCCTGTTTTTATAGATTTATTGAAGATTGTTGTTAGTGGCACACGCAGTGCATCTGCTCCCTCTCTCTAGTCCCAAGGAGAGAGATTATCTGGTCCCATCGCCTTCTAGGTATCTAGTTTCCCTAGCAGTTTCTTCACCTCGTCCTCGGTTATGTGCACTGTGTCCAGAACTTGCTAGTGCACCCTGCCACTTCAGTTTACTGGAAGCCTCTCTGTCTTCACTGTGAATAACTCCCAGAATCGTGAGCTGAGGTCTTCACATACTTTCTGGTCATTCCCTGTGTTGTGTGCTCTCCTCCTTCCTTCCTCAGCTTCATTACCTGGTCATTGACTTCTTTTCCTCCTGACGTGACTGTATAACAACTTTTGTGTGTCTGTGTGCGTGTGCGCGCGCGACGCGTGTATGTATACCATGGCGTGAGTGAGAAACATTAACCGTTCCTCATTATCTATCAACACCTTCTGACGCCGCCCACACTACTCATTAACTCTCCCACCCATACCAGCTGTGACGCCGCCCACACTACTCATTAACTCTCCCACCCATACCAGCTGTGACGCCGCCCACATCACTTATTAACTCTCCCACCCATACCAGCTGTGACGCCGCCCACATCACTTATTAACTCTCCCACCCATACCAACTGTGACGCCCCCACACTACTCATTAACTCTCCCACCCACACCAGCTGTGACGCCGCCCACATCACTTATTAACTCTCCCACCCATACCAACTGTGACGCCCCCACACTACTCATTAACTCTCCCACCCACACCACCTGTGACGCCCCCACACTACTCACTAACTCTCCCACCCACACCACCTGTGACGCCCCCACACTACTCATTAACTCTCCCACCCACACCACCTGTGACGCCCCCACACTACTCATTAACTCTCCCACCCACACCACCTGTGACGCCCCCACACTACTCATTAACTCTCCCACCCACACCACCTGTGACGCCCCCACACTACTCATTAACTCTCCCACCCACACAACCTGTGACGCCACCTACATCGCCTTTGACGCCACCCACACTACCTCTGACGCCACCCACACGATCTGTGACGCCACCCACACGATCTGTGACGCCACCCACACGATCTGTGACGCCACACACACCAACTGTGATGCCACCAACACCCCCTGTGACGCCACCCACACCACCTGTGACGTCACCCACACCACCTGTGATGTCACCCACACCACCTGTGATGTCACCCACACCACCTGTGATGTCACCCACACCACCTGTGATGACACCCACACCTGTGACGCCACCCACACCACCAGTGATGCCACCCACACCAGTGACACCACCCACATCACTTGTGACGCCACCCACACTTGTGACACCACCCACACCACCAGTGACGCCACCCACACCACCAGTGACGCCACCCACACCACCAATGACGCCACCCACACCACCTATGACACCACCCACATCACTTGTGACGCCGCACACATCACAAGACACGAGTTGCTAAGTCAGTGATGATCCTTTGTAAATCACTTGTTGTCTCTAGGCTGGAATATTGCTGTACATTAACATCTCCATTCAAGGCAGGTGAAACTGCAGATCTAGATTGTGTAGGTACAGAGAACCTTTACTGCACATATAAGCTCCATCAAGCACCTTAACTACTGGGAACGCTTGGAAGCACTTGACTTGTACTCGTTGAAACGCAGGCGAGAGAGAGAAATAATCTACAACTGGAAGATCCTGGAGTGACTGGTCCCTAATCTACACACAGAAATCACTCCCTACGAAAGCAAAATACTTGGCAGGCGATGCAACATATCCCAGTGAAAAGTAGGAGCGTCATTAGTACACTAAGAGAAAACACCATAAGTGTCCGGGGCCCAAGACTGTTCAACAGCCTCCCACCAGCCATAAGGAAAATTAACAGTAGACCCCTGGCTGCCTTCAAGAGGGAGCTGGACAGATCAGGTCCCGGATCGGCAGGGCTGTGCCTCGTGCGTTCGATTACGTGCGGCCAGCAGTAATAGCTTAGTTGATCAGGCATTGATCCACCGGGAGGCCTGGTCATGGAGTATGCAGCACCAGGCTGGAACCCACACCTGGTCAAGCACGTCAAGAAGTTAGAGAAAGTACAAAGGTTTGCAAAGGCTAGTCCCAGAGCTCAGGGGAATGTCGTACGAGGAAAGGTTGAGGGAAATCGGACTGACGACAATGGAGGACAGAAGGGTCAGGGGAGACATGATAACGACATACAAGATACTGCGGGGAATAGACAAGGTGGACAGAGATAGGATGTTCCAGAGAGGGGACACAGAAACAAGGGGTCACAACTGGAAGCTGAAGACTCAGACGAGTCACAGGGACGTTAGGAAGTATTTCTTCAGTCATAGAGTTGTCACCAAGTGGAATAGCCTAGCAAGTGAAGTAGTGGAGGCAGGAACCATACATAGTTTTAAGAAAAGGTATGACAAAGCTCAGGAAGCAATGAGGGAGAGGACCTAGTAGCGATCAGTGAAGAGGCGGGGCCAGGAGCTGAGTCTCGACCCCTGCAACCACAATTAGGTGAGTACACACACACACACACACACACACACACACACACACACACACACACACACACCTAACAACAATATTCAATACATCTATCGAAACAGGGAGATTGCCTGAGGCATGGAAGACAGCAAATGTAGTCCTAATCTTTAAAAAAGGAGACAGACATGAAGCATTAAACTACAGACCAGTGTCACTGACATGTATAGTATGCAAAGTCATGGAGAAGATTATCAGGAGAAGAGTGGTGGAACACCTAGAAAGGAACGATCTCATCAACAGCAGCCAACATGGTTTCAGGGACGGGAAATCCTGTGTCACAAACCTACTGGAGTTCTATGACATGGTGACAGCAGTAAGACAAGAGAGAGAGGGGTGGGTGGATTGCAGTTTCTTGGACTGCAAGAAGGCGTTTGACACAGTTCCACACAAGAGATTGGTGCAAAAACTGGAGGATCAAGCAGGGATAACAGGGAAGGCACTACAATGGATCAGGGAATACTTGTCAGGAAGACAGCAGCGAGTCATGGTACGTGGCGAGGTGTCAGAGTGGGCACCTGTGACCAGCGGGGTCCCACAGGGGTCAGTCCTAGGACCAGTGCTGTTTCTGGTATTTGTGAACGACATGACGGAAGGAATAGACTCTGAGGTGTCCCTGTTTGCAGATGACGTGAAGTTGATGAGAAGAATTCACTCGATCGAAGACCAGACAGAACTACAAAGGGATCTGGACAGGCTGCAGACCTGGTCCAGCAATTGGCTCCTGGAGTTCAATCCCACCAAGTGCAAAGTCGTGAAGATTGGGGAAGTGCAAAGAAGACCGCAGACGGAGTACAGTCTAGGGGGCCAGAGACTACAAACCTCACTCAAGGAAAAAGATCTTGGGGTGAGTATAACACCAGACACATCTCCTGAAGCGCACATCAACCAAATAACTGCTGCAGCATATGGGCGCCTAGCAAACCTCAGAACAGCATTCTGACATCTTAATAAGGAATCATTCAGGACCCTGTACACCGTGTACGTTAGGCCCATATTGGAGTATACGGCACCAGTTTGGAACCCACACCTAGCCAAGCACGTAAAGAAACTAGAGAAAGTGCAAAGGTTTGCAATAAGACTAGTCCCAGAGCTAAGAGGTATGTCCTACGAGGAGAGGTTAAGGGAAATCAACCTGACGACACTGGAGGACAGGAGAGATAGGGGGGACATGATAACGACATACAAAATACTGAGAGGAATTGACAAGGTGGACAAAGACAGGATGTTCCAGAGATTGAACACAGTAACAAGGGGACACAGTTGGAAGCTGAAGACACAGATGAATCACAGGGATGTTAGGAAGTATTTCTTCAGCCACAGAGTAGTCAGTAAGTGGAATAGTTTGGGAAGCGATGTAGTGGAGGCAGGATCCATACATAGCTTTAAGCAGAGGTATGATAAAGCTCACGGCTCAGGGAGAGTGACCTAGTAGCGATCAGTGAAGAGGCGGGGCCAGGAGCTCGGACTCGACCCCCGCAACCTCAACTAGGTGAGTACAACTAGGTGAGTATACACACACACACACACACACACACACACACACACACACACACACACACACACACACACACACACACACACACACAAGCACACACTATACACACACAAACTCATGCAACAGGCCTAGTGTCTAATCGACATGTGCCTAGGACAAAATGGTAACTAACTAACACACCCACAGAAACCCACAGTAACCCACACATCCCCCTCTGCATGAACCCCACCCTCACAGTAACCCTCAGTAACCCGTACATCCCCCACAGCTCAAACCCCACCCCCACAGAAACCCTCAGTAACCCACACAATGTACCCTCTCCCCCCATCCCCCTCACCACAAACCCCACCCTCACAGTAACCCACAGCAAGTCACACACTCTACCCTCTATCCCCATCTCCCTCACCACAACCCCCTCCCCTCTTGTAACCCCCCAGAGGCCCTCTTCCTCCATCCTCCTCACCACTACCCCTACTCCCACTGAATCCCCCCATCGGCCCTCTGCCCCCACACCCCACACCACAGACCCCACCCCCACACCAACCCCCAATAGACCCCTGCTTCCCCTAACCCACCTCTCTCCCCAGACCACAGTTATTGAAAAGAAGTTCAAGGTTTGGTACACGAGCGCGGATGGAATAACGAATAAATGTGAGGAGTGGCACGAAAGAATCAAGGAGTTGTCCCCAGACATCGTAGCGGTTACAGAAACGAAACTCACTGGGATAATAACATGCAATCTTCCCACCCGGATATCAGATCCTGAGGAACGATAGAAGGAGCAGGGGGGGAGGAGGGGTTGCACTACTAATAAAAAACCGGTGGGGTTATCAAGAAATGGAAGGTATGGACGAGATTGGAGAAAGGGATTACATAGTAGGTACAGTTCAGTCAAGGGAACACAAGGTAGTCATTGCAGTTATGTATAACCCACCACAGAACTGCAGGAGGCCAAGAGAGGAATATGATGAATGCAACAGAGCAATGGTGGACACTCCAGCTGAGGTGGCAAGAAGGGCCCACTCAAGTAGAGCGAAGTTATTGGTCATGGGCGACTTCAATCACAGGGAGATTGATTGGGAAAACCTGGAGCCACATGGGGGTCCCGAAACATGGAGAGCCAAGATGATGAATGTGGTGCTAGCAAATCTCATGTACCAACATGTTAGGGATACTACCAGAGAGAGAGGGGAGGATGAACCAGCAAGACTGGACCTTGTGTTCACGCTGAGTTGCTCAGACATTGAGCACATCACATATGAAAGGCCCCTTGGAGCTAGTGACCACGTAGTTATGAGCTTTGAATACATCGTGGAGCTAAAAGTGGAGAGGGTAACAGGAGTAGAAAGGAAAAAGCTAAACTATAAAAGGGGGGACTACACAGGAATGAGGACCTTCCTGCAGGAGGTTCAGTGGGAACAGGAGTTGGTAGGAAAATCAGCAGGGAGGCAAAAACTAAGTGCTCTAGAGAATGGAAAAAGTACAGAAGGCAAAGGACTCAGGAGAATAAAGAGATTAGTCGACGAGCCAGAAACGAGTATGCACAGATAAGAAGGAAGGCGCAGCGGCAGTATGAAAATGACATAGCATCGAAAGTCAAGTCTGACCCGAAACTACTCTACAGCCACATCAGGAGGAAGACAACAGTCAAGGACCAGGTAATCAGGCTGAGGAAAGAAGGTGGGGAGCTCACGAGAAACGACCAGGAAGTATGTGAGGAGCTCAACATGAGATTTCAGGAAGTATTTACAGTGGAGGTTGAAGGGACAACGGGAAGACAAAACACTGGCATACAGCAACAAGGGATATACCAACAAGTGTTGGATGAATTACACACAATTGAGGAGGAGGTGGAAAAGCTCCTAAGTGACCTTTATACCACAAAGGCGGTGAGACCGGACATCTCTCCATGGGTCCTATGAGAGAGGGCAGGGACACTACATGTGCCACTAACCAAAACCTTCAACACTTCCCTTGAAACTGGGCAACTACCTGAAGTATGGTAGAATGCAAATGTAGTCCCCATCTTTAAGAAGGGAAACTGAAATGAAGCACTAAATTATAGATCAGTGTCACTGACGTGTATAGTATGCAAAGTCTTGGAAAAGATTATCAGGAGGAGAGTGGTGGATCACCTGGAGAAGAACAAGATTATAAACGACAGCCAACACGGATTCATGGAAGGCAAATCCTGTGTCACAAACCTACTAGAGTTTTATGACAAGGTAACTGAAGTAAGAAATGAGAGGGAGGGGTGGGTTGATTGCATTTTCTTGGGCTGCAAGAACCTTCGACACAGTTCGTCACAAGAGATTAGTACAGAAGCTATAGGAACAGGCAGGTATAACAGGAAGGGCACTGCAATGGATCAGAGAATACCTAACAGGGAGGCAACAGCGAGTCATGGTCCGTGATGAGGTATCACAGTGGGCGCCAGTGACGAGCGGGGCCCCACAGGGGTCAGTCCTGGGACCAGTGCTATTCTTGGTATATGTGAACGACATGACGGAAGGGATAGACTCAGAAGTGTCCCTGTTTGCAGATGACGTGAAGTTAATGAGGAGAATTAAATCAGACGCCAACCAGACAGGTCTGCAAAGAGACTTGGACAGGCTGGATGTGTGGTCCAGAAACTGGCTCCTAGAATTTAACCCCTCCAAATGCAAAGTCATGAAGATTGGAGAAGGGCAAAGAAGACTGCAAACAGAGTATAGGCTAGGTGGCCAAAGGCTGCAAACCTCACTTAAGGAGAAAGACCTAGGAGTGAGTATAATACCGAGTACTTCGCCAGAAGCACACATTAACCAGATAACTGCTGCGGCATATGGGCGCTTGGCAAACCTGAGAATAGCGTTCCGGTACCTCAGTAAGGAATCGTTCAAGACTTTATACACTGTGTACGTCAGGCCCATACTGGAGTACGCAGCACCAGTTTGGAACCCACACCTGGTCAAACACGTCAAGAAATTAGAGAAAGTGCAAAGGTTTGCAACAAGGCTAGTTCCAGAGCTAAGGGGAATGTCCTATGAAGACAGGTTAAGGGAAATCGGTCTGACAACACTGGAGGACAGGAGGGTTAGGCGAGACATGATAACGACATACAAAATACTGCGTGGAATAGACAAGGTGGACAGAGACAGGATGTTCCAGAGATGGGACACAGAAACAAGGGGTCACAATTGGAAGTTGAAGACTCAGATGAGTCAAAGGGATGTTAGGAAGTATTTCTTCAGTCATAGAGTAGTTAGGAAGTGGAATAATCTGGCAAAAGATGCAGTGGAGGCAGGAACTATACATAGTTTTAAGACGAGGTATGATAAAGCTCATGGAGCAGGGGGAGAGAGGACCTAGTAGCGGTCGGTGAAGAGGCGGGGCCAGGAGCTGAGTCTCGACCCCTTCAACCACAATTAGATGAATTACGTGAGTACACACACACTCACACACGCATGGAATGGAACAAGATTATGAAGGATAACCAGCACGGATTCGTGGAAGGCAAATCCTGTGTCACAAACCTTCTGGAGTTCTATGACAAAGTTACAGAAGTGCGACACGAGAGAGAATGGTGGGTTGATTGCATTTTCTTGGACTGCAAGAAGGCCTTCGACACAGTTCCTCACAAGAGATTAGTACAGAAACTAGAGGATCAGGCGCTTATAACAGGAAGGGCACTGTAATGGATCAGAGAATACCTGACAGGAAGGCAACAACGAGTCATGGTACGGGATAAGGTATCACAGTGGGCACCTGTGACGAGCGGGGTCCCACAGGGGTCGGTCCTAGGACCAGTGTTATTTCAGGTATATGTGAATGACATGATGGAAGGGATAGACACAGAGGTATCCCTGTTTGCAGATGATGAGATGTTAATGAGGATAATTAAATCAGATGAGGACCAGGCAGGATTTCAAAGAGACCTGGACAGGCTGGATGTGTGGTCCAGCAACTGGCTTCTTGAATTCAACCCTGCCAAGTGCAAAGTCATGAAGATTGGAGAAGGGTAAAGAAGACCGCAGACAGAGTATAGACTAGGAGGCCAAGGACTGCAAACCTCGTTCAAGGAGAAAGATCTTGGGGTGACCATAACACCGAGCATGTCTGCAGAGGCACACATCAACCAGATAACTGCTGCAGCATACGGGCGCCTGGCAAACCTGAGAATAGCTTTCAGATACCTTAGTAAGGAATCGTTCAAGACACTGTAAACTGTGTACATGAGGCCCATACTGGAGTATACAGCTTCAGTTTGGAACCCACACCTGGGCAAACACGTCAGGAAATTGGAGAAAGTGCTAAGGTTTGCAACAAGGCTAGTTCCGGAGCTCAGGGGAATGTCCTACGATGAAAGGTTGAGGGAAATCGGACTGACGACATTGGAGGACAAGCTGGTCAGGGGAGACATGATAACGACATACAAAATACTTCGTGGAATAGATAAGGTAGACAGAGACAGGTTGTGCCAGAGAGGGGACACAGAAACATGGGGTCACAATTGGAAGCTGAAGACTCAGAAGAGTCATAGAGATGTTAGGAAGTATTTCTTCAGTCACAGAGTCGTCAGGAAGTGGAATAGCCTAGCAAGTGATGTAGTGGAGGCAGGAACCATACATAGCTTTAAGACGAGGTATAACAAAACTCTGGAAGCAGAGGGAAAGTGGACCTAGTAGCGATCAGTGAAGAGGCGGGGCCAGGAGCTGTGTCTCGACCCCTGCAACCACAATTAGTTGAGCACAATTAGGTGAGTACATATATACAAATACTCACACACACACACACACACACACACACACACACACACACACACACACACACACACACACACACACACACACACACAC
>NC_091306.1:24104504-24227004 GCF_038502225.1 Cherax quadricarinatus | reverse complement strand
GAAAGTGATTACATAGTGGGAACACTTCACTCTGGAGGTCCCAAGGTGGTAATAGCAGTGATGTATAACCCACCACAGAACAGCAGGAGGCCAAGGCAAGAGTACGACGAGAGCAATAGAGCGATGGTTGACACACTAGCTAGAGTGGCCAGAAGAGCTCATGCATGCAGGGCAAAGCTCCTGATCATGGGTGACTTTAACCACAAGGAGATAGATTGGGAGAACTTGGACCCACATGGGGGCCAAGATACTTGGAGGGCTAAGATGATGGAGGTGGTACTGGAGAACTTCATGTACCAACACGTAAGGGACACTACAAGAGAGAGAGGAGAGGATGAACCAGCAAGGCTGGACTTAGTATTCACCTTCAGTAGTGCAGATATCGAGGACATCACATATGAAAGACCCCTTGGGGCCAGTGACCATGTGGTTGTAAGCTTCGAATACACAGTAGAGCTACAAGTGGAGGGAGAAGCAGGAAGGCCAGGACGAATGAAGCCAAACTACAAGAAAGGGGACTACACAGGAATGAGGAACTACCTGAACGGGGTTCAGTGGGACAGAGAACTGGCAGGGAAACCAGTTAATGAGATGATGGAATATGTAGCAATAAAATGCAAGGAGGCTGAGGAGAGGTTTGTACCCAAGGGTAACAGGAGTAATGAAAAAGCCAGGATGAGCCCATGGTTTACCCAAAGGTGCAGGGAGGCAAAAACCAAGTGTGCTAGGGAATGGAAGAAATATAGAAGGCAAAGGACCCAGGAGAATAAGGAGAACAGTCGTAGAGCCAGAAATGAATATGCACAGATAAGAAGGGAGGCCCAAAGACAATATGAAAATGACATAGCAGCGAAAGCCAAATCTGACCCGAAACTGTTGTACAGCCACATCAGGAGGAAAACAACAGTCAAGGACCAGGTAATCAGGCTAAGGAAGGAAGGAGGAGAGACAACAGGAAATGACCGGGAAGTATGTGAAGAACTCAACAAGAGATTCAAAGAAGTGTTCACAGAGGAGACAGAAGGGACTCCAGAAAGACGGAGAGGTGGGGCACACCACCAAGTGCTGGACACAGTGCACACAACCGAGGAAGAAGTGAAGAGGCTTCTGAGTGAGCTAGATACCTCAAAGGCAATGGGGCCAGATAACATCTCCCCATGGGTATTGAGAGAGGGAGCAGAGGCGCTATGTGTACCCCTAACAACAATATTCAATACATCTATCGAAACAGGGAGATTGCCTGAGGCATGGAAGACAGCAAATGTAGTCCCAATCTTTAAAAAAGGAGACAGACATGAAGCATTAAACTACAGACCAGTGTCACTGACATGTATAGTATGCAAAATCATGGAGAAGATTATCAGGAGAAGAGTGGTGGAACACCTAGAAAGGAATGATCTCATCAACAGCAGCCAGCATGGTTTCAGGGACGGGAAATCCTGTGTCACAAACCTACTGGAGTTCTATGACATGGTGACAGCAGTAAGACAAGAGAGAGAGGGGTGGGTGGATTGCATTTTCTTGGACTGCAAGAAGGCGTTTGACACAGTTCCACACAAGAGATTGGTGCAAAAACTGGAGGACCAAGCAGGGATAACAGGGAAGGCACTACAATGGATCAGGGAATACTTGTCAGGAAGACAGCAGCGAGTCATGGTACGTGGCGAGGTGTCAGAGTGGGCACCTGTGACCAGCGGGGTCCCGCAGGGGTCAGTCCTAGGACCAGTGCTGTTTCTGGTATTTGTGAACGACATGACGGAAGGAATAGACTCTGAGGTGTCCCTGTTTGCAGATGACGTGAAGTTGATGAGAAGAATACACTCGATCGAAGACCAGGCAGAACTACAAAGGGATCTGGACAGGCTGCAGAACTGGTCCAGCAATTGGCTCCTGGAGTTCAATCCCACCAAGTGCAAAGTCATGAAGATTGGGGAAGGGCAAAGAAGGCCGCAAACGGAGTACAGTCTAGGGGGTCAGAGACTACAAACCTCACTCAAGGAAAAAGATCTTGGGGTGAGTATAACACCAGGCACATCTCCTGAAGCGCACATCAACCAAATAACTGCTGCAGCATATGGGCGCCTAGCAAACCTCAGAACAGCATTCCGACATCTTAATAAGGAATCGTTCAGGACCCTGTACACCGTATACGTTAGGCCCATATTGGAGTATGCGGCACCAGTTTGGAACCCACACCTAGCCAAGCACGTAAAGAAACTAGAGAAAGTGCAAAGGTTTGCAACAAGACTAGTCCCAGAGCTAAGAGGTATGTCCTACGAGGAGAGGTTAAGGGAAATCAACCTGACGACACTGGAGGACAGGAGAGATAGGGGGGACATGATAACGACATACAAAATACTGAGAGGAATTGACAAGGTGGACAAAAACAGGATGTTCCAGAGATTGGACACAGTAACAAGGGGACACAGTTGGAAGCTAAAGACACAGATGAATCACAGGGATGTTAGGAAGTATTTCTTCAGCCACAGAGTAGTCAGTAAGTGGAATAGTTTGGGAAGCGATGTAGTGGAGGCAGGATCCATACATAGCTTTAAGCAGAGGTACGATAAAGCTCACGGCTCAGGGAGAGTGACCTAGTAGCGATCAGTGAAGAGGCGGGGCCAGGAGCTCGGACTCGACCCCCGCAACCTCAACTAGGTGAGTACAACTAGGTGAGTACACACACACACACACACGAACACACACACACGCACGCACACGACCAGTGAAGAGGTGGGGCCAGGAGCTAGGAATCGACCTCTGCATCCTCAACTAGGTGAGTACAACTAGGTGAGGACAACTAGGTGAGTACACACACACACACACACACACACAACAAACGACCACACCAAAGTGCATAACTTTTACATTTTGTTGTGACTAAAAAATAAAAGAAGAAATGGCTTGCCAGAGAGAAGGACGGAAATCCAAGGGACTGAAGCATGAGTCGGGGAAGGAAAACTTGGTAGCAGAGCTCATGAAAAGGAGTCAAGAGTGGGGAAGGAAGCTAGAAGTGCTTAGCAACAAAATGGAGAAAATGATGGCTGCAGAGAGCAGGAAATAGGAACTACATCCCACAATAGCAGAGACTTGGTTTCAGAACTTAGAGGAGGAACTGAAAAAGCTCAAACAGTGTAAGGAACCAATGAGCAGTACTGACATGACATCAGGAACCACTACATCAGTCACATGCGAGGGGACTGAAGGGAACGAAGGAGTTAAGCTGTATGCAGAGGCCCTATCAAACCAAATTGGGGCCCGCTAAAAGGCGAGAAGTATGCCAGTAACAGTTGAAGGGATTGAAGGAAATGATGGAGTAAAGCCATACGCAGAGACCCTATCAGACCACCACGGAGCCCAGGAAAAGATAAGGAGCACTCCGGTAACAAATGAGGGAACTGAAGGAAATGAAAATAGCTAAGCTGTATGCAAAGGCCTTAACAGACCACAGCAGTGACCAAGAAAAGCCGAGGAGGGAAAATGACAGGCCATTGTGTACAGGGACAACAGATGCAGAGGGGATTGAAGAAAGGAAAGCTGCAATGAAGGTAATTTAATCGAATCAGGTGATACAAAGGAAAATGCAGTTGTGGGGATGAAAGGAAATGGTTAATCTTTGTTCAAGGGCTCTAGGACGTCGAAGAGGAAACTTACGAAGCAAGGCAGCAGGGGAAGAAAAAAGTGATTGAAAGTATCATGAAAGCAATAAGAGAGGATGACATGACCAAGTTGTCAAATTTTCTGAGAATAGGGGCGTTCCCAAGGGGACAAAACAGGCCAGTCAAAGTGATTTTCAAGTCAGAAATGGCACAAAACCGGATCCTGCAGGAAAAAGCATGACTAAGGGACATATTCAAGTACTAGTGGGTGTATCTCAACCGTAACAGAACATGAAAAGACAGACAGAAACTGAAGGAAAGCATACAAAAATGCAAGGAGGAAAGAAGTAAGGATGGAGATGGGCAGGAGAACCCAGACTCAGGAGGAAGAGCAAATACAACCTCCCTCAGAACCACCTACAGATGGTCCTCAACCTTGACAATCACACTGCAACCAAGCAAACTAACCCAAAACCCACATGTCATACCCACAGCCCCTACCCCTACCACAAATTCCACCTTCGCAGGAACCCCTGTAGTACCATGTAGGTCTCTTGCTTCCCCAATCCAACATACCCCCCAGACCACAGTATTAGAAAGGAAGTTGAAGGTTTGGTATACAAATGTGGACAGAATACCAGATAAATGTGAGGAGTGGCATAAAAGAATGAAGATGTCCCCAGACATCAGCGCTCACTGAAACGAAACTCACAGGGATGATAACGAATGCAATCTTTCCATCTGGATTTCAGATCCTGAGAAAAGATAGAGGAAGCAGAGAGGGGGGAGGAGTTGTATTGTTCATCAAAAACCGGTGGGGATTGGAGGAAATGAAAGGAATGGGCAAAATGGGCGAAAGGGGCTACATATTAGGAACAATTCAGTCTGGGGGCCCTAACGTGGTCAGGAAGGTCTACAAATTTAAATATGAGTCCGTCGTGCTAGAAGCTGTCAAATGCTTTGTGTATAACCCTAGTTGCAATTTGGGCAAGGTTGCCCTGTTTCCTCAAGCTGTCCACAACATCGAAGATATTTATAGCATGTTTGGTCTATCTGTGGGTCCTGAATCCATGCTGTTTTTTAGTGAAGAAATGATTGTATCCCATGTAGTAGTTCAATCTGTTGGAAGTGATTTCTCAAGGAGTTTACCAGTGACTTCAAGTAATGAGATAGGTCTTTAGTTCTCCGGTTTATGTTTGTCTTTACTGGGTTTTGTAATTAATATCATACTTGCTGTCTTAAGAGCCACTGGAAAGTGTCCCGAGGCCAAGATGACATTAAAGATACCAGAGACATTTTGCAATTTCTAGGTAAGAACTTTACTTGTTTCACTGTTATACCTGAGAGGTCAGGGGCTTCATTACTCATTCTGCCTATAACTTGACTCATCTCTGTGTGATTGGTTTTGTAAAGGGGTGTTCATCCTCAAGAGTAGATGAATCAATCAAAGGTATTGGTTGGAGGTCAGCTCGGGTGTCGTTTCTCCATTCGTTGACTCACTAGTAATGGTTATTATTAAATTTTCTACTGTTATTGTGTTAGAGAATTTTCTCCCACACATCACCAATCAGATTGACTCGGTCTTGTGGGTCATCAAGTTTGATATCAACTTCCTCATCATCGTCATCGGTGAAGGAATGTATTAGATAATGGGCAGCCTTGTGCTTTGCCCCTAGAAGCTGGTGGATCTTGCTCCAGAATGACGTTTGTATTGATTAGCGTGAAGAACAAGATATTTCCATAATTCAGTTTTGTGTTGTGTGATCAGGGTAATTAAGTCTTTTCTCAACCTCTGTAGTACAGCCCTTTTGAGCTGTCTCGTTTGATGGTGACTTCTACACTCTGCTTAATAATTTTTTATGCAGTCCCTAATTTGCCTGGTTGGTTTATATTGCTGATTGATCGTTGATGTATTTAATTGGCGACTTGCATGAGTGTCCTCTATGATTCTTTCGTGGAAGGAACTGATTGCCTCTTTAATTGCAGTTGAAGGCTTGTTCTCAAGCGAAACAGTAAGGTCATTGCATAGGTAGTCCTGGGGTCAAATCTTGGAGTTTTTAGGTTGTGTTTCGGAGGAGTTGGTATTCTAAATGGCGAAGCTTGTAGCGTTATTATAACAGAGATGTGGTCTGTTCCTAAGTTTCCACCAGGGATGACTCTGCAATGGTATAAGTCGCAATCTTTGTTGGTTAAGACTATATTAGGTGTCCCCGGATGAGAGCCTACATATGACTTAAAGAATGGGCTTTGGAATAATAGATTTCTTGCTGTCATTATATTAAATAGTTGTTTTCCCTTTAAGTTACCCAGAGGATGGTCGGCGCGGCAGTTGAAGAGTGCGGGGCGATGGGCATTAAAATCTCCTGCCAGGATTGTTGGAACATTTCTATTCAGTATCTGGTGTAGATTAATGGACTCTATACCTGGAGTTTACCTGGAGAGAGTTTCGGGGGTCAACGCCCCCGCGGCCCGGTCTGTGACCAGGCCTCCTGGTGGATCAGCGCCTGATCAACCAGGCTGTTGCTGCTGGCTGCACGCAAACCAACGTACGAGCCACAGCCCGGCTGATCAGGAACTGACTTTAGGTGCTTGTCCAGTGCCAGCTTGAAGACTGCCAGGGGTCTGTTGGTAATCCCCCTTATGTGTGCTGGGAGGCAGTTGAACAGTCTCGGGCCCCTGACACTTATTGTATGGTCTCTTAACGTGCTAGTGACACCCCTGCTTTTCATTGGGGGGATGGTGCATCGTCTGCCAAGTCTTTTGCTTTCGTAGTGAGTGATTTTCGTGTGCAAGTTCGGTACTAGTCCCTCTAGGATTTTCCAGGTGTATATAATCATGTATCTCTCCCTCCTGCGTTCCAGGGAATACAGGTTTAGAAACCTCAAGCGCTCCCAGTAATTGAGGTGTTTTATCTCCGTTATGCGCGCCGTGAAAGTTCTCTGTACATTTTCTAGGTCGGCTGTCTTGGAGGAAAATGTCCAATTCCAACTATTAACTGACTATATGAGGTCGTCAGTTCTATTGTTATAATGCTGTCTTCGTCAATATGAATGTTACGAAACGCATATCCTAGTTTCATTAGGACGACCACACCACTAAAGGGCCCTCTCGATTTCTCGACAGCAGAGTAACCACGTATCTTTATATGTTGGTCTGTTCTCGTAGCTGTCTCATTCAGAAGGATGATGACAAGGTTGTGATTGTGTAGTTCAACTTCAAGAAGATAGTGGTTGTTAAAGAAATGCTGAATATTAATTTGTAAAATTGTAATCCCCATTATTTCGAGAAGTTTGCGTTTTTGCTGCGTACAAAGAGTTGGTGTCTGAGATTATAGCTACAAGGTGTGTGCATGCTCTCCCTACTCATCAAGGGGAGGAGTGTAGTCCTGAATGGTTTTCTGTGTACCGGCTATTTCTTCTTCCTCACTTCTGCTGGTGATATTAAATGATGCGTCAGATTCATCATTTGACAACTGTGGCAAGTCATTCACAGAATCAGTCGACATATTCACAACACTTACTTTAGGAAACAGTGGGAGCTCTATGTGGAATTGTGAAAGTCCACTTGGGTTATCACTGGAAACTACTTGTACTTTTGGGTCAGCTTCTGCAGCGGTAGATTGTACATCAGTGTCTGGTGCAAGTTCAGACACTGGTCTGAACTCACTGGTCTGAGTTGTTTCAACTGGGTCTTCCATTACGGCTGGGCCTTGGTTGTGTGATGATGTTTGACTATGTATGGTTGAGGAGGAAGGCTCATGCTTCCTGTCTTGAGGGGACTGGTTCATTACTGAGTTAGCATTATTTGGGATGATTAAGGGCCTGGCTCCATTAGCTACTAACAAATCATTTAAAATAGAGGAGCAGAGCTTAACATTGCTATCTGCTATCTCCTTGGCTAACATGAATTTTAGTGTACCTCTCATAACATAACCTCTGAGGACCAGGGGGACATAGGGATCGATGATGGTCCTTGGGCTTGGTGTATGTTGGGGTTAGGGATAGTGTGGGGAGCTGCAGGAGGGGAAGAATTCCAAACATTATAATTGGTAGAGGTAGCAGTAGGAATCCCACCAGATCCAGGTAGATTAGGGAAGGAGTCCTGGGACATTTTTGGAGTAGTTTTCTTGATGTTTGCCTGTATCTTAGCATCCAGAATTTGCTGGATTGTAGATTTCCTAGCAGGGCAGCGAGGGAAGACAGCATGATGTTTCCCTTTACAAAGAGCATACTTGGGATTGTTTCTGTTAGGACAGTCCCTGAAAACATGCTCACCAGAGCAGATACAGCAAATCGTTTTTTTGGCTGCTGCATTTGTTTGTGCTATGACCAAACTCATAATACTTAAAACATTGTGTGACACTGACAAATCTTTCCATGGAGATTTGGCCTGGTTTACACCTATTTACAATGCATTTCATACCATTTTGACATATAATTTTGGCTCCTTCCGGTGTCTCGAGGATTAATTTTAATATTTGCGGGACTCTTGAACATTTGGTAAATTTATATGCCTTAAGAACCTTCAACAAGTTCTTCGGCAGTGCAGTCTCTCATGAAACTGTTGATTCATGCGACAGTACGTTGTGCTTGGTAGCTGTCAAGTGGAATGGGGATGATACACAGATTATTTAATATTTCAAGAACATCATTCTTGAGCAATTGGAGCATCTCCTCTTCAGAGAAGAGTAGAAGTACTGCATTAGAGTGAGTTTGGAATACATTCACATTTGCAACAGTGGAATTGGTACAAATACAGTCAAATATTTCCTTCTTGGACTTCTGGTTGTCAGGGACACGAATTCTTATTCTTATTTTCGGCATGATGTCCAGTAAGATACAGTTGACACACATGATATGCTGTAAAAAGAAAAACTTTCCTATGTGTCATTCCTAAACAACTCTACTTCAGCTGACTTATGAAGGTCAGCCCCTAAGATAGCCAACCCTCGAGTAGTAAGGAGGACGGCCCAAGACAATGATCGATCAGAGTTTAAATTACCACACGGGCCACTGGATAGTCTCCTTGCCTTGTTTTAAATCGCCAGAGGTGAAGTTGCCGAAAAACAAGACAGGATAGGTAGGACAGCAGTGTAAGTAGTGTGTGTGTGGTTAGGCCAGTGTATTTGTTGGGGAACTCTGGAGTTAGGATGGGGTAGGATGAAGTGGTGGGGTGGAGAGTAGGGAACTAGCAAGCTAGTCACCGCCTTATACTCTTGAAGTAATGGAGCTCGAAGTGACAGCAAGCAAGTTTTCCTCTCAGTTCTGATCAAACTAGAACTCAGGATAACCCAAAAAATGTAACTTTGGGTCTTAAGTGTTCAGAGTGAAAATACGGACAACTTCTCGCTGAAAGTTGAGAACTCAAATGAGTCAAAGGGATGTTAGGAAGTATTTCTTCAGTCACAGAGTTGTCAGGAAGTATAACAATCTGGAGAGAGATGTTGTGGAGGCAGGATCCATACATACCTTTAAAAATCGGTATGATAAAGTTCATGGAGCAGGGAGAGAGTGGACCTAGTAGAGACCGGTAATGAGGCGAGAACAGGAGCTGTGATTCGACCCCTGTAAACACAGTTAGGTGAACACAATTAGATGAGTACACACAGACACACAACTTACTGTTAGGACAGTCGTAAGCAACGTTGATGTACTCATTAGTTGTAACTTGTAGAGTGTTATCTGTGAGGTTCACTAGTAAATCTTGTTCGTTGGTGCAGTCCCACACTTGTACAGTCTGCTTCCCCTCTCCCCGACGCACCACCACAGTTAACAACTCACCTGGGGAGGCTGGTCATTATTTGCCAGGAAAAAAAGAGAAAATATTGTTATACTTTATTTAATATATATATATATATATATATATATATATATATATATATATATATATATATATATATATATATATATATATACAAGGAATTCGCAAGAGCAGGCGAAATATACACAAACACTGATCTCTGGCTGAAGGAGACTCGAACCTACGAACCTTGGAACAAGGTACGCAGTGCTTTACCAATCTACTCACACTGGACAATACCTTGGAGTCCAGCTTGCGCTAGACTTTGATCCAAGGCAGCCAGCTTTCAGGGAGAAGGCTTACAGCTTTTCATCTCATCCCCTGCATGCATCAGCTTTACTAGAGATATTAACAATGCAAGGAATTCGCAAGAGCAGGCGAAATATATACAAACACTGATCTCTGGCTGAAGGAGACTCGAACCTACGAACCTTGGAACAAGGTTTGCAGTGCTTTACCAATCTACCCACACTTGACAATACCTTGGAGTCCAGCTTGCTTTAGACTTTGAGCCAAGGCAGCCAGCTTTCAGGGAGAAGGCTTACAGCTTTTCATCTCATCCAGCGCCTGACTTACTCCTTCATGATGCTTGCAAACCGTGTAAGGATCAAACCCAACAGTGGAGTAATAAATGACTCTACTAAACTTTCCCTTGCTGCTGCTGCAAATACTTGCCTACAGGTTAAATTTACAGCCATCCACTCGACGAAAGACTCATTCATCGTCGTCTGTACTGACGATTATGAAGCCTCAAAGCTGATCGCCGACACTTCTATGAAAACCCTCAGAGACCGACAGTTCACCATCTCCCCTTCACCTTTTTTGCTGGCGAAACGTTCCGTTTTCGTCAAACGGCTGGACAAGCTCGTCACTTCTTTATCGACTGAGGATCTCAAGACCTCTATCGA
The DNA here is from genome assembly GCF_038502225.1 of Cherax quadricarinatus. NCBI lineage: Eukaryota > Metazoa > Arthropoda > Malacostraca > Decapoda > Parastacidae > Cherax > Cherax quadricarinatus. The sequence continues at coordinate 24,216,698 of NC_091306.1, read as the reverse complement.
GGAACAAAATACCTGGGCGTCGATTGAACATATCACCAAAATCCCCAACGCCTCTACAATGATCAAGCTAACCTTCTCCAACATCGATATGGCTACTAGAGCACTGTCTGATGGCCTAGCTATCTCCTACTATCATATCCATCCAAGTCACATAGAACCCGAACGTTTCGCCCACATCTCGCCATGCTGGACCTGCTACTCCTATCACCACTCAACGCCTGACTGTCCTCTGAAAGGGAAGAAGTACTGCACAAACTGCGGTAAAGACGCCATGACTTCAAGGAATGTTCTACTACCACTACCTCTCCTACCTACCTCAACTGCAAGGGTATTCACCACACCCTTGCAGCAAAATGCCCTCTACGTAAAGAAGTCCTGTCTAAGAAAATCATTGAAGAAACCAAGAACAACCCTAAATCGTCAACATACGCCGCCATTGCAAAAATTCACTCAGATACCACCGAACTCCTTCAAGCTACACAACAATCATCTCCACCCAGCCAGTCCCTCTCTGCTTTTCCTGACGCTGCTCCATCCAAGGTGCTATACTGTATGATGTATGCACACCTCACTAATGCTGCAAACCCTGGCTCATTCAACACAACACTCAATGAACTGTTTCGCCTTAACAACATGCCAAACTTCAACTTTCCAGACTCGCCACCATCACAAGACCTCCTCAAGGTAATTCCAGACATAGTTAACTTCACCTCAGCCCCTGGTCCTACTCGTATCTCTGACCAGGACTCTACTCCAGAACCAACACCACCGTCTACTGCCACCTTTCACCACCCACCACCAGCCCAACAAACCACAACCGACCAACACTCCCTGCTTCCTCTCAACACAGTCACAGAAGACGAAATAGAGCCAGAACATTATGAACAACCCTCTGACGACGACGAAGTAGTAGTCGAAGAAGTAACCGAAGAAACCACAGGCAACCGTTACCTAAGCCAAGCCTTTAATGGGTCTCTAACCTTCTACACCACCCCCAACCTCCCAACCGAAATGAGCGCAGCTAATATGCTCCACTTAATGAAAGAAGGAGCTGTTAAGTACACCTGCACCAAACCTCACCAAATTCCTTTTGAAAACGCACTATCTTACCTCGTGACGAATCTGAACTGCTCCAACCTCAGAATGCAACTATTCCACATGTCCAAGAGAGACTTCAAAAGACTCAAGAGTGGCTCCATCACCAGCGAAGTGTAGACAAACACACAACACACTTCCGCAACACATAACTTGAGCCTCCCGACACCTGACGTCCACACCAGCTCTTCACCTCAGCCTGAAGCATATCAGCCAGCGAGCACTGTCTGCAGTCTGCTCTCTCCTCCTTGTCCTCAACATGCCCTTGCTACACTGCCTCGCAGTGCCACGCAGCTGGGTTTAGCCCTGGCTCTTTTATCTACAACTCAAGACCTTCCTCTCACTGACTATTCTTCGTCTGTCCACACTTCCCTACTCACCCACCTGAGTCCCAACAGAAGAGCCTGCTATGTGTGTTCTCAATGTCTGTCCCACGATCGACTTAGCTGCTGGGTTAAGCCCTGGCTCTATTTCTACAACTAAGAACACTCCTCTCCAGCGCTGTTCTTCGCCTGTCCCGTCTTCCCTGCTCATCCCATTTGGGATCTTACCTGAACTTTCGTTCGTTCGTTCGTTACTTCTGGTTAGTGTGACTTTGTAAATGGTCCAAGTCGGACCGAAACGTCGTCGTAAGCTTCTCTCTTTTATGTGCAGGTTATTTGTGTATCGTTCCAGTCACAGTATTGTGCCTTTTTTTTTGTTATTTATGGACCCCGCAGTTAAGCGTCATATTCTCTCCAACTTTTTTAATGTTGAAGAATTGAGACACTTATGCAACACTTGGGAATCTTTATTGAAGAAACGTTTCGCCACACAGTGGCTTCATCAGTCCAATACAAAGTAGAAATGGGTAAGGAGTAAAATGGGTAAAGATTCCCAAGTGTTGCATAAGTGTCTCAATTCTTCAACTTGTCGGTTTTTTAATGTTCTTCCCTCTTTTAAACCCCTCTTTCGATCTTATGAGGCTGCTCTTATTGCTACCAGGCGTCGTAAGAATCAGCTTCGCTTCCTACATGACTGTCTTGCTGAACAAGTTCTGCCTCCTTCCTTCTCCCACTTCCTGAAAACCAACCCACTGGGCACTCCCTTTCCTGATCATGCCCATCTCCTACTTCAACAGCTCATTCTTTCTACTAAATCACAGGTTGAAGATGCCTTCTTTACTTTCCGTCAACGTCAACGTGCTCTCTTTGTGGCTCTACCACAAGATCTCTGTAACCTTCTCTCTACCATTGCCTTTGACACTGCTCGTCTGAATGCACAAATTCATTCTTCCAAACTACAGAATAAACTTCAACGTCTCATCTCAGCTAGCCCTTGGTCTAAATTCTCCCTTACTGACTGTGTTACTAACCTGTCTTCTGTCTCACTCTCTCAGTATGAGCTTGAACATCTTGGTTTTGGCCTTTCCTTTGCCACTTTGCCTACTCCTCGCGCTGGTATTGCCCTGATTAGCTCTTTTGATTCCTTTCGTCAATCTCGCTCCCATAATCTTCCTGACTTGTCCACTTTTTGTGGCGCTCTCCTTCCTGCTCTTGTTAGTCTTTTTTCTAAGAATCACCACCTTCCGTGCCGTTACCAACTTGCCCTTTCTTCTCTTAAATCCAACACTAACATTGTCATACTATCTTCTGACAAAGGTAATTCGGTAGTTATCCTTGATCGCGAGGATTACCTCCGTAAAGCTGATGTCTTGCTCTCTGACTCACGCACCTACACTCCTCTCGTTTCCAGCCCTCTTGATCGCATCAAGAGAACTTTCAACAAGAAACTAAGGACTCTCTCCGACCTCTGTTCTCCTGACTTTGACCTTGTTCAACGGTTTCGTGTCATCTGTCCCTCTCTGTCCTATTTCTATGGCCTCCCCAAAACTCATAAACCTGATATTCCTCTTCGTCCTATCATATCCTCTAGAGGTTCTGTCTCTTATTCTCTTGCTTCTTGGTTGGCCAAAACCCTCACTCCCTTTCTTGGTACTTTTTCTCCTGCCCACCTCCGTCACTCTCAAGACTTCATTGAACGGGTTCGCTCTCTCCCAACCTGTAAGATGCTTAGTCTTGACGTTGAGTCCCTCTTCATCAATGTCCCTCTTGATGATGTCCTTGATTTCATTAGAGAGAAGGCCCATGAAGGGTTTCTACATCTCCCTATACCTACTGATGTCTTTCTTGATCTTATCCGCCTCTGTGTGGACTCTAACTCCTTTTCCTTCCAAGGGAAATATTATTCTCAAACCTTCGGTGTTGCTATGGGCTCTCCTCTCTCTCCTGTCCTTGCTAATCTTTACATGGAATACTTCGAGACTGTTCTTCTTCCTACCCTCGATGTGCAACCTTCACTCTGGCTCCGCTATGTGGATGACATCTTCGCTCTGTGGCCTCATGACTCCAGTCTCTTCCAACCTTTTCTTGAAGCTCTTAATAATCTTGCCCCTTCCATTAAGTTTACAGCTGAATGGGAATCTAATTCCTTGCTTCCTTTCCTTGATGTCCATGTCCACCGCTCAGATACAGGTTTTTCCTTTTCCGTTTACCAAAAACCTATGCACAGTGGCATGTACATTCACTACTTTTCCTATCATGCTTCCCCTGTCAAGAAAAGTGTTCTTATCTCCCTCTTTCTCCATGCCCTCCGCATCTGTGATCCTCAGTTCCTTCCAGCAGAAATTTCCACTCTTCATAATTCGTTTTCCCGTCTTGGCTACCCTTCCCATTTCATAGACTCTGCCCTCTCACGTGCTAAACGTAATTTCTTCTCTCCCAAACTCTCTACTCCTGGGAACTCTTCTATCCTCTGCCTTCCCTACATTTCCGGTCTTTCTAATCTCAACAATTCTCTCCGTCCCTTAGACATCAAGCTTACCTTCCGCCAGACTAACACTCTTCGCACTAATCTCGTTCATACCTCTCCTCCCTCTACAGATGTTCCTGGTGTCTACTCTATTTCTTGCTCCTCCTGTCCTCTTCAATATTTCGGAGAAACTGGTCGGTCTCTTTCTGACAGACTTAGGGAGCACAAAAATAGTGTTAGGCTTGCCGACACTAACAATGCTCTTTTCTGTCACGTCAGAGATCATAGCCATCCTATTGACTGGTCTTCTGCTAAAACTGTCTTCCCTACTTCCAACTCGAACAGTCGCCGTCTAGTTGAATCCTCTCTAATACACAACTTTCCTTGTATGAATCTTAGCCCTGGCTTAGTCTCTGTAGATGCCTTCCTCTCCCACTACATTGTAAAATGCTCCAAACTTCAGAACACCCGTGACTTAACCTGACTCCTCATTTTTTCTTTTTCTTTTTCTTCTTCTTCCTCTTCCCCCTTCCTCTTTCCTTTTTCTCCTCTGGGTTGTCTTTCTTCTGTCTCGTGTTTCTGTTCCTTCTTCATTTATTTCACCACTTCCCCTTTCACGCACCTCTGTGCGCTTGCTCTCCCTCTGTGGGCACCTAGCTCTCTTGCAGTGCTCCCCTTCCTTTGTATTTGACTGGCTCGTCCTCTTTATTCCCCACTTCTACCACTACTACCTCTTCTACTACTACTACTACTACTACTACTGATGAAATTAAGACACATGTGCGGCGTCTGGGTGTTTTTGTTGTGGGCGTTTTGCCATCCAGTGGCTGGCTGGATGGTAAAACGTCTACGATGGGGATGCCCGGGTGTTGTGCATGTGTCTTAATTTCATCTTGTCGGTATTATATACCATTCTTGTACTACTACTACTACTACTACCACCACCTCTTCCTGCCTGTATATAGCCGTCTTGCTCCACTTCTGGTTAGTGTGACTTTGTAAATGGTCCAAGTCGGACCGAAACGTCGTCGTAAGCTTCTCTCTTTTATGTGCCAGTTATCTGTGTATCATTCCAGTCACAGTATTGTGCCTTTTTTGTTATTTCAGGAAAGACAATGCTATAACTAATATTGTCAGACACACCACCTAAAGGGGACAAGAAGATACAGAACATCCAGACCATGGGACAACCTGGGTACCCACAACCACTCCAGAGAGAGAGAGAGATTTTTAGCGCCAGGAAGGAAAGAATTTGGCAGGAAATGAGATAAATCGTATACCAACTCCTGTCATTTCTGGAGTGGAATCACAGTTGATGGCCTCCTCTCCAAAACAACAGATATTAGTGCTAGGGCAAAAAAAAAAAAAAAAAAAAAAAAAAAAAAAAAAAGACATCCTCCCCACCATACCACCAATACCACCAATCCGACGACATTCATCTTTGCAAATATACCGGGTCTGAAGCCGACAACGAACAACAAAATACCTTTCATCCATAGACTGCTTATGGAGTCAAACGCAATGATCGCGGTTTTCACAGAGACCCACATATAGAATCCCTTTGACAATGAAATATGGATAATGAGAACCTTCAAAACTAGGGATGCCAAGCTCATGATGGCATTCTTCAGGTCACTTGTTCTATCTAGGCTGGAATATTACTGCACGCTAACAACACTTTTCAAGGCAGGTGAAACTGCTGACCTAGAAAGTGTACAGAGAACCTTCGCGGTAAACATAACTCTGATAAAACACCTCAATTACTGGGAACGCTTGAAGTTTCTCAACTTGTACTCCCTAGAACGCAGGCGGGAGAGATACATGATTATATACACTTGGACAATCCTAAAGGGATTAGTACCAAACTTGCACACAAAAATCACTCCCTGTGAAATCAAAAGACTCGGCAGACGATACATCTCCCCAATGAAAAGCAGGGGCGCCACTAGCACGATAAGAGACAACACAGTAAGTGTCAGGGGCCCAAGACTGTTCAACTGCCTCCCAGCATACATAAGGGGGATCACCAATAGACCTCTGGCTGTCTTCAAGAAGGCGCTGGAGAGGCACCTAATGTCAGTACCTGACCAGCCGGGCTGTGGTTCGTACGTCGGGTTGCATGTGGCCTATAGTAACATCCTGGTTGATCAAGCCCTGATCCACCATGAGGCCTGGTCACAGACCGGTCCACGGGGGCGTTGACTCCCCAAAACCCTCTCGAGGTATATCAAGAAATATTAGCAACAGAAGTGCAGCAGTTATAACTACAGCTCTACACATTAATAAGTCTCACTTAGATCACTTAGCTCACTTCTGGTCTCTGTATTACTGAAAGGATATAAATTCTTTAGAAAACATTCAGCAAAGATTAACAAAAATATTCCATTGTATAAAACATCTTCCTTACGAAGAATAATTGAAATCTCTTGTAAGACGAAAAATGAGGGAAGACACGACTGAAGTGTGTAAGTGGAAGATACGTATAAACAAAGATATAAATAGGGTCCTGAAGATATTCCTCCAAAAGGGACTGAGGGACTGATTACCTCAGACTCCTGATCTTCACCATTCTTCTTTGTATAGGACTGACGAAGCCATTGTGTGGCGAAACGTTTCCTAAAGAAAGATACCCAAGTGTTGCACATACTTCTAATTTATCAACTTATCTGAACCATTTATCTACAAACATGTACGAGACATAAACAAGGAACACAATAAACAAAGTGGTGTTAATTTTAACATGTTAATAGTGTTAAGTTGCTGGTCTTGTGTTAGATAAATGTTAAAGTAACAGTGAATGAAGACTGACTTAGTGTGAACATTATGAACACAAGACCAAACAATATTATTGTTAATGAACAATAATGTTCATGGTAGTTTTTCTTCCTTCAAGGCAGCTTTCTTGATGCCGGCGAGAGGCTCTTGATCCAAGGAAATAGGCCTATTCTCCTTTTCCTTATATCCATATTTATAATCTCCCAGGTTCAGGACTTCCACTAATTAAATATAATGACAATAATAATGACGATAACGATATCATTATAATAATTGTTAAAATAATGATTATTGTTATTATTATAACATTAATAATATTTATTATAATTATTGAAAATAATAACAGTAATAACATCAATATTAATATAATAATAATAATAATAATAATAATAATAATAATAATTTTATTATTATTTTTTTCAGCAAACTGGCTATATCCCCCCTAGGCAGGTTAACCTAAAAAGAAAACCGAAAGTTTCTCTTCTAAAATTTAGCAATATATACAGAAGAATGTTATTGATGAAGGGATTCAGAAAAACCGGCAGGTCGAACGTGAGGGCCATGTAAACGAAAATGGGTCGACTTTTTATTTGTCGACCGATTACGTTCAATTGTAGTGTACTAATAGAAGCTTATATCGAACATGATTTGATGAAGTGTCAGAAAGATCGGCCGAAAAGCAAATGAAAAAAGCAAAATTTACGAAAAATTACGTTTGGTAGGGCGCATGTACCAAGTGGTACTTGGAAAAGTGCTTTTGACACTTGCTGCTGATAGAACATTTCTAATTCCATCCTCCCTCGTTCCTAGTTCTTTAATAAACCTTAGATTCATTCTAAAAAAAATACAGTGTATAAGTTTTATGACACTTAGGAAGATATCGCCTTTGTTTACTCAAACAAATCTGAAAATATTTGGGATACTTCAAAAATCGGAACGAGAGCTTGTAGAGCAATAATTATTTTATGTCTGTTGTAAAAATCAGGTCACTTCGTTCATAAATATTGATGATACGGCCCCAAATAGGTAAATAACTTACTTCCGAGATACAGGCCGATACGCGCGGCTGCCCAAGTAGGCGGGGAAATATTTTTTTCCTCGATAAATTCGCTTTCTTTACACTTTTTCCGTAACCTACGAGTGTTTATTACAGTTAACCATCGTCAAGCTCCGTTTTCTCTCATTATAGTGACTAGAGAACGAGTATAAGCCATAAGGTGGGTTGTGTACATAAAGTCCCTGTCCTCTCAGGCGTCATGTTATGCTAGATATTATTTATTATGGCGTACTTTTTTTTATTTCTATGCTATTATTATATCGCCTTATGTCATATTATATCAATTGTAATAGATAAATAAGCCTTATAATTGATATTAGCGTGAGTGTAGAACATTTTGTTGGCTGCTGGTGGGGGAGGGGGGGGGGGTCGGTTGGCCGCGACACCGTAATTTATGACATATCAGCAGTTATTCCCACAGGAGGTTCCTGATTGGTTCCCAGACTATATTAGCTCCGCCCACTCTGCTATGATCTCAAATGGTGAATTTGTATTATATTAAATTCAAATTCAAATTCAAATTCAAAGTTTATTCTCTATAAAGATTACAATGTTGAATTTACAGAATTTGGTTATTGTGTGGTTTACATGTAGTAAAATAATGATTACAGAGTGTACCACTAGAACACCTAGCATGGCTAGGCATTTCGGGCAGACTTAGTTTAAATCTTAATTGTAAAATATTACAAATTATGAGGTAAGTTGGTATTATGGCTAAGTGACTAAATACTAGTTTGTGAGTTTAGCAATGTGAATGCTTTTGTTTTGGCACAGTACATAGTTTCAGTATTGGAGTATCTTTTTTTTTTATATTTTATTATAAAAACAACATACACATGATACAAGCCAACAATTAGCAAATCAAAAAACCGTGACAGACAATGTCAGTACACACACAAAAAAACAAAAAAAAAAAACATTTTAACATATTGATATAACGAAATTCTACGGTAATAAACCCAACCCGTATTACGGGGGAAAAAAAAAACATACCGACAATCATTGCACCATCCTCCAGGCCGAACTCTTTGCCATCCAACAAGCTCTGCGGCATGCTCTTGCAGACCATCAGCATCCCCCCATCATCCACGTTGATTCCAAAGCAGCGATCCAAGCGCTTATGCACAGAGAGCCAAAGGACAACATACACTTAATCACATCCATCCGGGGTGACCTGCAGACTCTCATGGCCCAGGGTCGCAGGGCTACCATCAACTGGATCCCGAGCCATGTGGGTATCCCTGGCAATGATACTGCAGATGAGGCTGCTAGGACTGCAACCCTCGAGGCACAGCCACGTGCTGCGATCTCCATCAGCCTCGGCCAGCCTCTGCCAGATTGCGCTGTGGGCTGCTGGTGCAGCCAGGCGCCCATTCCCTGACCCTGGGGATTCACGGAGCCTCTGTTGGTATGTCAGGGCGACCCACAGGGTGCCCCCTCCAAGTATTCGGACACAGTCCAGGGAACTGAGGGTGCATATCCACCGCCTACGCTTAGGGTATCCCACCACTGCGCGGATTGTTGAACGGGCACGAGAGGAGCTCTGTGCCCATTGTGACCGATTGGTTCTGCAGCCCTTGGTGCACTACCTGTTAGACTGCCCGGCTACGATGCCCCTTCGCTGTAGACACTTCCCAATGACCCCAGTAGGGCAGACCCGAGAGGATGAGGCTGCACATCTTGTGTACTTAGCTGTCAGGGACTTGGAAACCTTACTTCCAGTCCTTACACGTCATCCGCCCCCATCCCCGCTGAAGTTGCTGCGAGGGCCTGCTTTGGGCCTCCATTGCACTGCACACCAGCCACTGTTAGTGCACACTAACGTTTGGTACGTCATCTGGCCATAGGGCCGGTGAGGTACCCCCCCCCCTTCTTGCTGAAGACCTGCTACACAGATGCAAGTAACGATAAATGTCACTTCCCTACCCGGGAAGCCAATGCCGGGTCATCAAAATGGAAGAGACCCGGGCCGGGATTACCGGCGAATCAAATAGAATAGAATAGAAATAGAACATACCGACACATCGACACCATGCCTAACCCTTCTAGGGTAGGGTAGGTGCCTGAGCCCAAGCTTTTAGCTCATAAGACTGTCATTCCCATTTGCCCCTTTGGGGCGGGGATGGCAGACCAGAGAGGCCTAGCTTGTGGCTAGGCCTGGGGACAATTGGTCCCAAAGATGAGGAGGTACTTGTGCCTCCTCCCATGGGAGACTTAGGTCTTAGACACTCCCTAAAGAGGGAGTCAAGGCTGGGCCACCACATGGGAAAGGCCCGGGCTGGGAGAATACCGGCTAATCTTTAATAATAATAACATACCGACTACTAAACAGAACGTCGGAATCATTATAAAACATGTAGGAATAAGTCCTATAAACATGTATATATGCACATACACATGCACATATACACATACATGTATGTGCAAATATGTTCTTACAGAACAGACTGGATTATACTAGAACAAAAAAAAAACACAAAAAGACTTATCACTAAATAAACTAGACATAAACTAAATATATAACATCCAAAACAGAAGTGGCAGACAATGTCAGGTACACACACACACACACACACACACACAAAAAAAAAAAAAAAAAAACATTGTAACACATTGATATAACAAATTCTACTAAAATAACCCAACCAACCGACTTCCAAACAAACAGTCGGAGTCATTATAAAACATGTAGGAATGAGTCCTACAATCATATATATGTGTATACATATATGCATGCATATACACACATATGTGTATGTGCACTTGTTCGTACAGAACAAACTGGATCATACATAGAAATAAAGTGCTAAATGACTTGTCTGCAAATAAACTAAAAAAATATTACATTCAATGATAGAACTATACCTAAGACATTGGTTCCCACAAACACACCTACACACACACAAAGTTAATGTTACCGATTAACACTCAATATATAATAGGACCTTCCATTCAAAATAAGGGTATATATAAACCCCATCAAATACTTATATATGTTCGTACATAGTTCATAAAGTACCCATTCAATACGATAAAAAAGAGACGTATGACAAGGATAAATCTATCATCAGATTTGAATATATAAAACATATCCTCACAATATACATATAAATATAAACCCCCTATATAAAATGGTTCTTATAACAATAAGAGAAAAAACAGAAAATCACATACAACTTTTGACTCTGTGATTTTACAAATTCATAAGGTCTACATACCCCGGAGCCCCCGACGGCTCCCTGCAAATAAACTTTACCCACATCAACTACCTTGCAAACCAATCAACCTTCCTCATCAAGCTTCCAATCACTCCAAGAGGACACACCACTGAAGAGACCAACCCCTTGCCTCTCACCCCGTCACCAAACGGAGTAGACGTTCAACAGTAAGTCCACGATATCCCTCCGGAAAACTAATTACCCACCTTCCCCCATATAATTGTTTGTTCCTACACGCTGTCCTATAAAAACATGCCGCCAACACTTTTATCCTAATGTTTCCCTCCACCTCCCTCATCCCCCAAGAAACATACAAGTAATCAACTATTACATATCTGATAGCCCTCCCCACCTCTTTGGGTACCCCTCCCATATCTAACATTAAAGCCCTAAGGGGTGATATCTGTCCCCCCCAATAAAAAGAAAACCCTCTTCAACCACAATCTTACCACCTCCAAAGCAGAACAAAAATATACTACATGAAAAGCCGTTTCAACTTCCCCACAAAAACCGCATGACGCCTCTCTCACAAAACCCATTCGTTTTAGCACCTCTTTCGATGCTAACGTCCCCATAAGAAATCTATATACTAATTCCCTTGCTCTTGCCGGTATTCTTAATTTATTAGATTCCACCCATATCACTCTCCAATCATATGTGGGATACACTGCCATCCCTTGCATTGATTCCTGACGACGACCCACACCCACTAACCGTTTTACCTTGAGTTTTTTAACATTGCGTACCTTTAACATAAACCGCAACATATCTTCACACTCCACTAAGTCCCTGCCACCCCACCATTTGCGGATATCCCCCATCACCTCCCCCACCCGAAGACCCCTTTCCCCTGCTGCCCGAATATACCTCTGCTTCACATATAGCGCCTTCACCCTAGACCCTAATGCCATCAATCCCAATCCTCCCTGTCTTACCGCAGTCATTACCACATCTTTGCCCAACCATGCCCTCCTATAACCCCACACATACCTTAAGACTTTTCTTTGTAATTCCATAATATCCTGACTTCGTAATGGGTAAATTTCCGCCACTCCCCACACCTTACTATAAATCAGCGTATTTACCACCACAACCTTTTGATGCAAGGTTACATCCCCGGCCCTTAGACTCCTGAGCCTACTCAAAGCTCTGTCCATTACCATTTCTGAATTAACCCTCCTGCTCTCCTGTGCATCTGCCAAATACAAAATCCCACAAATCTTTAGCCTATCTACAGTTATCCAACCAAACTCCTCCCCCAAGGTCCCTCCTACCCAAGCGCCTACCTCCAGCAACCGTGATTTCTGCTTATTAACTCTCATCCCAGTAGCATTCCCAAAAATCTCAATTACCCTTCCCACTTTACTTAAATTTTCTATCTCATTAAGTAAAACAGTTGTATCATCTACATAACCAACAATATTCCCACAAAATCCTCCACTCTCCCCCATCCTTCCCATCCCACCATCAACCAGAACATAGAAAGGATTCTGCATACATGCAAAGAGTATTTGGGAGAGTGGACACCCCTGCCTTAAACCCCTCCCCATGCTTACAGAACTACCCAACCTACCATTTACCTGTACTCTCATCGATGCATTCTCATACAAAGTCCTCACCCATCCAACCACCCTCCCTCCAAAACCCATTCTCACCATACTCTCAATCAAAAATTCCCTATCCACATAATCATAAGCTTTCTCCCAATCCAGACCTAGAATACCTCCCTTACTACTACCCTCAAGGAAATCCCGAATACGTCCATGACCTACCCGCATACTCCTCCCCAGGATACCAAACTGTCCCCCATGTATCACCGACCCCATGACCTTCTTCAGTCTATTACCCAAAATTTTCGCAAAAACCTTGTAATCTGCGCACATCAAAGATATTGCACGGTAAGCACTCAACTCTCTTACCCCCCTCTTCTTTGGCACCAAAACTATGACACCCGTACTTTGCGATGTGCCCAACTTCCCACTAGTTAACATATGATCCAATAGCCTAACAAAGCATTGCCTAATACACCCCCAATGTGTTCTATAAAAATCATTTGGTATACCGTCTATCCCTGGTGTTTTCCCGGTACTCATCCCGAAAACTGCCTCTTCCACCTCAACCTCACTTATACCAACCTCCAACCCCACTCTATCCTGCTCACTTAAAATGCTATGGAACCCCCCTTCAAAAATACCATCCCAGGAACCCCCCTCCCTCCAACTCCATTTCTCCCTAAACCAACTATCTGCATAGAGACTCATACTTTCCGTATTGGATAGGACTCGACCCTCTGGATACCCTCCCACCCCAGGGCTTGTCTCCAATTGTAGAATGGTGGTTACACTCTGTCGGTCCCTAAATTTACGTAAAACAAACCCAGACGGCGTATCACCCCACAAAACATCCTCTAACCCCTCCCTAACCCTAATTGCATCAAACCTATCATTGTGTAATTTAGTGATTCTACTCCGCAGACTGTCCATATCATCCCTCCTACCACCTCCCCCAACATAACAATCTTGCAACTGTCCCTCCAGATAATTTTGCAACCCAAAACGCCACCTCGCCTCTTCTCGTCCCCTAACCTTAAAAAAATTCGCTATTCCAGGTTTTGCCTGCATTTCCCACCAATCTAACAGATCTATCTCCCTGTCCCTAGCCTCCCAAAAAGGCAACCACCAATCACTGAAAAAAGGCCCCTCCCCCTCCTCCTTAAGAAGCCTTACATTTAATTTCCAGTACCCAGAATAAATACGCACCACTCCATCCCACATCAAATCTGCTATTACCGCCCTGTGATCCGAAAACCCCACATCGAAGGTTTGCACCCTCACAACATCTATACCCTGCTTAATATAAATTCTGTCCAATCGCGCTTCATATCCCCTACGGACGAACGTATGCTCCACTAGGTATCCCCCCTCCCCACCACATCAACAACCCCAATATCTCTCAATACATCCCTCAGCACACTCAGCACACAACCCGCCCCTCTCGGTTCGACATCACCACTCCTAATCACACAATTCCAATCACCTCCTATTACTGTTATAGCAGGCAAACCTCTCAAGTGATACAGCAATACCTCTCTGACAAAATCTACTTTTACCCTGGTATTGCTAGTTGCTGGCATGTAAACTCCTACGAAACTAGCTCGACTCTCACCCCAGACACCATCCACCCTCACGACCCTCCCACCCCCCCTCTTCCCAACCGATGACACACAAGGGGCTGGTCTCCTTTACCCCCACTGCTACCCCACCTTTCAATTGCAAACCACTGGTAACATACATCCGATATCCTTTCACCCGCAACACACAACCAGCCCTATGATTATGCTCTTGCAAAAAGCATATGTCAACATCAAACCGCCTTAAAAACCACTCCAACCAAACTTTCTTGACCTCAGTCTAAAGTCCATTAACATTAAGCATGACACATCTGAAAATTACAGAAGGGGCGGCTTTCCCCTATGCCTCTGGGATTTACTCACTGCACTTTTCATATTACGTGTTCCTTTGCCACTCGAGTTTTCCTGTGCAGTCACCTCCCCCCTCCCTTTCCCACTTTGCAACTCAGGCGCACCTCTACCACTATGTGGCATCGGCTCCACAACCGCTGCCCATGACTTCTTCCCCGGCCTCTGCCCCGGGGTAATGACCTCGTCTATCTCTGATGCCGCAGTTCGTTTCCTAGAACTCCCACTTACACACATATCACCCTCAGACGAATCCTCCTGGTGTACCTCCACGGCCACCACATGCTCCAGCCCTTTCTTACTCAAGTCTTCCTCCACAATTTGTTGTCCCTCCAACGCTCCAGCTTCACATAAACTGAGGACACCTTTTGCACAGGGTTCCTCCCCATCCAAAAAATCCTTGATCACATCTGCCAATAAACCATCCTGGGTTGAAGCTTCCTGGACGAAAGACTCCTCAGATGTCACCTTCAACTCCCCCGACGCCCCTGGGAGAGTGACACACGTCTCCGCCGCCGCCACCTCCCGGTCGACCTCTTCACTCCAGAGGTCAGGCCTCCGGCCTCCCGAGGCATCAGAGCCAGGCACCAAATCACACGACTGTTGAATCGCAATTGGAGTTTCCAGAATTCGAGAAGCCCGCCTCCTAGGACACTGAGCTGCCATGTGCTCATAAGAGCTACACAGATGACATGTTTTCCGTTGCCCAGCATAGTACACATAAACCTGTGTTCTACAACCGATCATCGTAACATAGGATGGTATAGGCCTTGTTAAAGACATTTTAAGGGTGTAAGAACCTTCCGGCATTCCTTCATACGGACCATCCCTCCACACCCCCATAGTTGCAGAATGCACTGTCCCATAACTGCGAAAAAACTCCTGTAGGCCATAAGCCGTAGCCTCGAAGGGTACATTCCGTACCTTCACCCATGTGAAGTACTTAGAGACGTCATGTAACACAACATCCATCGCTGCATTCACACTCATGCATTGTTCCTGGTAATGCTCGACAATTCTTGTGTAGAAGCCGGCTCGTAGAAATTTCACAAAGATTCTTGTTAAACCATTAAGAGCGACGCCATACAATTCCTCGTTGGGGATACCATATGTATCCCTGATGATGTTAGGGAGAAGGACGTTCATCGTATCTCCACTTAACGTACCACGAACCAGCTCTATGCAGATAGTATTTACTCTCCGTATTGTATGTTCCGCCATCTTGATATCCCAATGAGCAGCGCACGTCCTCACTACTCAATGGTTGTTGATGAACTGAGGTAGCTCGCCTGAAAACAGCAGAGGGGTGCAGAGCACAACCGCACTCCACCGTGGTCAGGCAGCGAATGAGTATTGGAGTATCACAGGCCAACTTATGACTAGTTAAGATTCATTATTTTAAGATTGAGATTAATATTTCTGTTTATGGTCAAATGGGTGAGTGAGTGTAAGTGTTAACCACCAGGTGGTATTCGTATTATTAGTTGACAGGGTGTCAGGGAGATAAGATGTTTCTGATGGTAGTTTTGAAGGTGATGAATGTGTCTGCAGTTTTAGAATTTTCAGGTAGGGTGTTCCAGATTTTAGGGCCTTTGACATACATTGAATTTTTGTAAAGGTTTAGTCGGACACGGGGAATGTCGTAGAGATGTTTGTGTCTTGTGGGTTCTGTCACAACTATCAAGAAAGCGTTTTAGGTCAAGGTTGATATTAGAGTTTAAGGTCCTGAAAATGTAGATTGCACAGTAGTAAGTGTGGATGTACTGAACAGGGAGTAAAAAATGCCATGTCAGCGCGCATGCTAGGCCAGGCGCTGTCACCATGCATGTTATAAATGACTATAATTTCTTGTAGAAACATCGTATAATGATGATATGATAATTATACCAGAGTGTTGCCAGAAAGTTCAGCTATTTTTGGTAATATTAATTCAATTTTCGTATTTTCTCGATTTTTTTTACTCGGCGCTCCACACGTGCACCTGATGGTGAGTACAATGTCTGCACTCTGAAGGAGAGGTGTTAATGTTGCAGTTTTATAACTGGACTGTAAGCAAGTCTCTGACCTCCCACCTCACCTTGGTGGCAGGCGGCCCATGTCTTAATTATTATTATTATTATTATTAATGATAATATAAATAATATTATTACCTGGAGAGAGTTCCGGGGGTCAACGCCCCCGCTGCCCGGTCTGTGACCAGACCTCCTGGTGGATCAGAGTCTGATCAACCAGGCTGTTACTGATGGCTGCACGCAATCCAATGTATGAGCCATGATTATTATTATTATAATAACAGTAATAACAAAAATAATAATAATGTTAAAATAATAGCAATAATAATTATTACCATTGTTTTTAATAATAACAGTAGTACTATGAATAAATAATAATAATAATAATAATAATAATAATAATAATAATAATAAATAATGATAATAATTAAAATAGTAATTGTAATAATAATTAAAATAATAATGAAAATAATAATAATAATAATCAAAATAACAATAACAATAATAATAATGACAACAGATAATTTAAAAATAATTTTGTTTGGTACATTCTAGTGATCAACTATGAATTTGTTGTGAGGTATTAATTATAAAGAAATCATTACCTTTATTACAGTGGAAGAGAGGACTTATGTCCCATGGTGGAGTTATGTCAGCAAGCAACACTTGTGCTACAGGATCACCTTCATCAGTTGTGACGTAGAACCAGGAGTTGTTGTTGTAGATGTTGTTGATGGTGATGATGGTGTCACCACTGGGGTTGAGAGGAAACTTGGGACTCGTGGTACCAGCTTCCACGGGGTACAAGAAGCACTCTGTCACACACCGACAACAAAACTGTTAATATGAATCAACTTAAACTGATAATAAACATACAACAATGTAATGGTAGACGAAGAAAAGTTGGTCTCCATTAATATTAAATTATTAAATTCATGTGAATGTGCTAAACCCGTAGAGGTCAAAAAGGTCCATGATTGAGAGGAGGTAATTTTTGTTTATATTTTATTTAAAAAACTTTACAGCTTAACATAAAATAAAAAGATATAAAACGAGTACAGTAGGATCGTCAGTCCTACACAACATACACTGACAAAATATAACAACACAATGTAACTGACACAAAAGAGGTTAACCATATACACTCACAAATATTTTCATTTAACAGACTTAACAATAAGGAAAAAGAAAAAAAGGTTGATCCGACCCCTAACTTCCTTATAAACCTTAGCAAACATAACTTACAGGTGACCACATTAACATGACCAAATATAAATGAAATTATATAAACATCCATTGAAACTAAACCTTTTAGGTTTATATAGTTAACATAATATGACTGTAACAAAGGTTGACAACCTTCACATTAGTCAACAAGAGGAATAACCTTCATCATAATCACATTAAAACAAGTACATGATCTTCCACAACTAACAACCTACACAAGAAAATCGTCTGAAAACATACATACGCCTCACTACAATCCCTTTTTAATCATTGAAAAAAAAAATGAAAATCTTAAGCCCCCACCTATACTTAATAAATATTAATCACATTCTTCCACAGGATGAGCACATTATATAAAGTAAAGAGACAAAACCCCAGTTGTCAGGGTAATGCGTGAACCACAAACACAATATAACAAACAAAAAATAAAAAAGTTGTTTATCCTAACATAAACCACCATAACACATGTCATAAATAACAACAACTTAACACCTCAAAACGCGATACACATTTCAAAACAAAATAACATTAAAAAGAATGGGTAAACTTGAGCCTATTTCACGATAAACCTAACAATGACATAACGTACAGATAACACTCAGTACCAGGCTCAAAATATGAAGTATATAAACATCCACTGAAACCAAGTCTTTCAGGTATATATATATATATATATAGGTTACATAATATTACTGTGACAAAGGTTCAATTCAATAGAAAGAATGTTCACTATAAAATATATCCGTTAATCACAACCTTCACATTAGTCATATGAACGAGTGATCTACATCATAATTCCGTTAACACAAATATGTACTCTCTCCCAACTAACCCCCGATACAGGAAAATTCTCTAAAACATACATACGTTCCCCATTACAAAACTTTAATGAGTCATTACAAATTTATGGGAGTCATTAGCCTTCCGCCCTCATCAATAGGAGGAGCACATTATATAATGCTAAAATAAAGTCAGTACACTCACTAAGCTCCAACACAAAACACAAACAACAAAACAAAAATTAACCTGTAATTGCGATACGAATATCGCACATGAAACATGCCCAATAAAGGTTATATACATACGTTCTACATAGACCCAAAAGCTCCTGCAAGGTCTTACACCTATAATCTTAACACCATTCACACTTAATATACTAAGAAGGTCATGACGACCCTGACACATCAATCACAGAATTCTCCATATGTTACTACATAATTACTTGATTTCATCACCTTTGCTTTCTGTACCCACTTGCATGCTACATACACTTATGCCACACATCTACACCTTCTATACCCACATACACCTCACTCTCAACCCCCCCCCCCGAGGCGACCCCGCTGTGTCCTCCTGAATTCCCTCTTCTCATATGTAATCCCCAAACCCCCATCCCTTACTCACTCAGCCCAAGTCGTAGATTCATGAGAAACCCTAACGTTAACATTCCATAACCTTCCGAAAAATCCTTCGTCCACCTCCTCCCATACAGTTCTCTGTTACGACACATCGTATGATAAACCGTTACCGCTAGTACCCGCCTCCGCACCTCACACACCCCCCTCCCCCTCATCACCCACGATATATATATATATATATATATATATATATATATATATATATATATATATATATATATAATCCAAAGCTTTTGTGACACTCTCGTCGAACCCTCCCACATCTTGGCTTAGTGCACGCAGAACCGACACCCCTCGGCCCCCACCCCCTGTACCACCCTACTTAACCAATACCTAACACCCTCCAGTCCCTCACAAAAGTATACTGCATGGAACGCCGTCTCATCCCCCCCCCACAGATTCTGCACCTCCCGCCCTCAATTACCCTTCTGGTTCTTAGTACCTCCCCCGATGGTAGTATGCCATGCAGATACGTTACCTCCCTCACCCTAGGCTTTAACTTTAGCTTGCTAAACCTATAAAAAATACTCTTCCACGCATACATGGGGAACAATCCCTCAACTGGTACAACAATCTTCCCTGCAAGCAACCTACACAAAACCCCTATTCGAATTTTCCTGGGTTCTCTAACCAACATCAAAGCCCTCAAAACAGTTTCACATTCCCTCAACTCCACACCACCATACAACTTACCCAACCTATCATGTACTTTTTTTCAGCTCCCATCCCCCTCACTCCTTCACGCAAAACCTCCCATTTAAGAAACACACATTTAACCCTCCTTCTCAGATCCATCAACCCCAACCCACCCTGGTGCACAGGTAACATTACAACCTCTCTCCTCAGCCAATCGCACCCTGAACCCCACAAAAAGTTAAACACCCAGTCTCAGAATTCCCACAATCGCCGTCCCTGTTATTGGGAACACGGCTGCTACGTGCCTAACCTTACTATACAATAATACATTTATTACAATCACTCTTTGCTCGAGAGTCAGATGATGAGGTCGCAATGCACCCAGACGCCCCAGGATCCTTTCCATCAACCTATTTGAGTTTTCCTCTCGAGCAGCATCCAAGTCATCCATACAGATGATACCACAAATTTTTAAAGACACTGTTTGTTTCCTCACGGCGTTACATCTCCCCCCCCCCCACCTCCACCCAATCACCCAACCCCATGAGCATTGACTTCTCACTATTTACCTGCATCCCTGTTGCACTTCCAAACAATTGCACAACATCATCCAAAACCCAACGCCATCCCTTCCCGAACCAGGACTGTTGTATCGTCTACATATCCTATTATTCCAGGCCACACTTTCCCTACCTCCCCCTCACCCCCACTCTTGTTACATACACAACGTTCAACCATTTTATAGAAGGGGTCCCGAATGCACACAAACAATATTTGTGACATGGGACACCCCTGCCTAAGTCCCCTACCCATTACAATCTCCTCCCTCAAGCATCCATTAATCTGTACCCTCATCTTAGCTCCTTTGTACAACGTGGTTACCCAATTAACTATTTCTTCCCCATAACCCTGCCTCCCAAGTATAGCTCCCAATGCTCCCCTTTCCACTCTGTCATAGGCCCCCTGCCAGTCTAAAGCCAACAACGCCTCCCCCCTCCCCCCCCTTTTGACTCCACAAAACTTCTCAGTATTCCACGACCTTCAATCATCGACCTTCCAGGCAATCCATACTGTGTTTTCGAAACCACTTTCCCTACCACACATTTAAACCGATTACCCAAAACTTTAGCAAACAACTTATAATCTGCACATAACAGCGATATGGCATGGTACTCCTTGAGGGTGTGCTGCCTCTTACCCTTTGGGACCAACACTACAACTGCTGTTGCTTGCTTGTCCCCCATCACACTCTTCTCCTTCATCTGATTTAATAACCTAACCATGAAGCCCCTTATCACCTCCCAATGTTGTAGATAAAATTCAGCCGGGAGACCATCTATTCCAGGTGCTTTGCCCTTCCTCATTCCCCTTAAAGCCAACTCTATTTCCTCCTCCGTTATTACCCCTCCTAAAGCCTTCCTATCACTATTCCCTAAATTACACGTCACATACTCACCTTCTCTGAAGCCACAGTCCCCACCCTCCCACCTGTCCAATACCCTTCATACCATTTATCTGCATATGCACACATTCCTTTCGTAGCTCGTATCTCTTGACCTACCCTATAACCCCCCGCCATCTCATGTACCTCTAACCTCGGAATAGCTGTAACCTGCTGTCTTTGTTTTTGATGTCGCAACACACACGCCAATGGCTTGTCTCCCCAAAGCACCTCCTCTACCCCTGCCTGCACCCTTACTGCTTGAAACCTCTCATTTTGTAACTCCCTCAGTCTTCCCTTGACCTCAACAATTTCATCCATAGGATAGTTGCCCCCCACAGCCCCCTGCCCATAACAACCCCTTAACCTGTCCTCTAAATAATTTGAAAGTCCATATTTTAAATTATTTATACGTTTACCCTCCCTCACATAATATTTCCTAATCCTTTCCTTGGCTACACAATCCCACCATTTCATGACATCTTCCACCCCCTGTGCATCCTCGCTAAGCTCCTTCCATAGGACAGAAAATCCCTCTAACTCCTCCTCATCACTCAATACACTTATATTTGATTTCCAGTAACTCCTGTATATTTCTGCAAGTGCCTCCCACCCTACCTCCACCAACACTGCTCTATGATCTGATCATGCTACTTCAACAGTTTTGAAAGCTCGCACTACAACCCCGTGAGAAAGATACACTCTATCTAACCTCGCTGCATACCCTCTCCTAACAAACGTATGCTCTGTCTCCCACGCCCCCCCCTCAAACGTGTCCCATAACCGAATATCCCTCATTAAATCTCTTAGGGTCACCAACACATAGCCTGCCCCTCCCAGTTCCACGTCGGCCCTCCTAATAACGCAGTTCCAATCACCTCCTACTATTGCCACCTCCAGTAATGCACGGAAGAAAAACACAAGGTCCTCACACACAAACTCCTGCTTCACCTGTACGTTATTCTCTGCAGGCGCATACATGCTTATAAAGGCCACATGTTTGCCCATCCACCAACCATCCACACGCAACACCCTTCCCCCTCCCCCCTCACTTCTCTGCAAAACAAACGGGCTCGCCTCCCTAATTAGTATACCCACCCCTCCTTTCAAACAGGCAGATGGCAGGGTTACCACCTGAAACCCTGCCACCTCCAGCACCATACCCTCCTTAAAATTATGCTCCTGAAGGAACACAACATCCACTCTAGATTTATTCAGAAACATTCTAAACCATTCTCTCTTTACACTATTGCACAAACCATTAACGTTTACTGTCATACACCGGAGGCCTATTAAAATTTTCACCCCTGCCTCCTCCCTTCACTCTTCCGATGGGCACCAGAACTTATGGGTCCACACTTCCCTCTCTCCCCCCCTTCTTTCGGTGCCTCCTTGTGAAGGCTTACTCAGCCCTGTAACAACTTCAGACAGTATTACTCAGGCTGGCTCCTCCTCAGGAAAATTAATGAATAGAAAAAGAAATAATAATTCACAAAGATAAACACTATTTATTAAATCAAACATAAAACAACAAAACATGAAAGGTATATCCTATTTGAAAGAAAAATGAAAAATGAAATGAATAAAATAACATTTGAACTCAACACTAATATCTACAATGGTGTCTGGTGTTGGTGACACTGTTGTTGAAACCGTAGCCGTTGCTGATGATAAGGGGGGGGGGGGGTCGCAGGTGTTGGTGACCATCCACTGGCTAGTTCTTCACAGTATACCAGTGAGTATTCTATCCCGAAGACAGGAAAGCAGGTTCTTTACCGCTGCAATGCTGTGGAGTTACGTCCTGCAATTTCATACAGGTGCACAGGTAGTGAGATCAAATTGGCGAAGTCTCTGGACGTTAGTCCTACTCCATCCGTTCTACTCGTTGATTGCCAGGTGACCCTCTCTGACATCCAAGCTGGAAAGATAGACAGGTTACCCACTGCTTAAATAATCACTCTTCATGGTAGTGTACAATATTCAAAAGACGTGGTGATTATTACAACAGTCAACCTAGAGCAAGACTGAAAGGACTAAGTTTATTATTGGTCAAAAGTGAAGCTTTCAACCAATAAATCCACTAGAATACAAGGCAGGCATGTACTTACAGTAGAGTTGGGAGCTGTGAGTCTAGTGATTTACTGTTTAACCAGAGCCCCACACGTCACCTTTCGGGGGGGGGGGGAGAAGAGGGAGGGGAAGGGATAGCGGGAGCTAGACTGACCCTACCTTAACAAGTAGCCGGCAGACAAACTATCAATTTCAGGGAGGGGGAGAAAAGGCGGGAAAAACGGGAGCGTGACTTACCCTACCTTAACTAGTAGCCGGCAGACAAACTATCAATTTCAGGGAGGGGGAGAAAAGGCGGGAAAAACGGGAGATTGACTTACCCTACCTTAACTAGAAGCCGGCAGTGAAACTACTGATACTATATATATATACCTTCTATACCTATCTATTGAACTTTTCCCTCACACTCCCCCATGCCAAGACTTATAGTCAAGGAGTATAAGAAGAATAGGCGAGGAAAAAGTTCTAACATGTGGAAGTCGTGTAAGGCAACAAATCTTCTACTGACTGTCACGACTTAACCAGTCAGAGAAATAATTGGATGAACCATTGATATACACAATATGGAACTTAAAAGCCTGGAGTGCCAATGTCCACCTCAAGAGGCGACTGTTGGTTCCCTTAAAAGTTTCTAGGTATATCAAAGGTTTGTGGTCCGTTTCTAAAATGAATTCTTTTCCCAACAAATAAAATTTAAGTTTGGAGATACCCCACACAAGGGCTAAACATTCCTTTTCTATTGTGGAGTATCTTGTTTCTGCGAGAAGGAGTTTCCGGCTTAGGAAGCATACAGGGAAGGGAGTACCATCATGGTATTGTAGTAACACCGCACCTAAGCCAGTATTGGAGGCATCAGTTCTCAAACAAAATGTTTTATTAATATCTGGAATCTTAAGTATAGGGTCTTTCGCAAAGATACTTTTAATCTCATTAAACTTTTCCCGAGCTACGTCGGAAAGTTCAAGAGGTTCCTTCACAGACTTTTTAAGGAAGTCCGATAAGATGCCTGTAAGATCAGCAAGATTCGGGATAAACCGTGCATAAAAATTTACAGAACCAAGAAAGCTACGCATGAGTTTCTTGGTTTTGGGGAATTTAAATTCTAATAAAGCTTTGATCTTACTGGGGAGAGGCTGCAGAGAGTTATTAGAAAGTATCAGTCCAAGATATCTAATCTTGTTATACCCAAGGAAGCATTTCTTCGGCTTGGCAGTGAGGCCATGTGAGCGTAACCTACGCAAAACTGATGTTAATGTTTGGATATGTTCGCCCCACGTAGATGTCATTACGTAAATGTTATCAAAATAAACTGAAACATTTGGCATATTACCCAAGACCTTTCTCATCAGTCTCACGTAGGTAGCACAGGCAGTTACCAAACCGAAGGGCATAGTTCTATATTGCATCAGTCCTTGGTGAGTAGGAAAAGCGGTGTACTGCTTAGAAGAAGGATCTAACATTACTTGATGATATGCCTGCGCAATATCAATCTCTGAAAAGAAGGAAGCGTCATAAAATTTGTGTAGATCGCTATCTATTAAGGGCATAGGCTCAGCATCCCACCGAGTTATAGCATTAAGGCCTCTGAAGTCAATAGCAAGTCTATATGAATTATCCTCCTTCTTAACCATGACTACTGGTGAACAATATGAAGATACTGAAGGTTCAATGATCTTTAGTTTTAATAATTTGTCTACCTCTCGGTCAAATGCATCCCTAAGGTGAACTGGAACTGGGTATAATTTCCGTTTGATAGGATTGTCCGTCACTAAGTCAATCTTATGGACTACCGTGGAGGTAACACCTGGAATATCAGTAAAGACGTCTGAAAAGTTACTCATACATTGAAGTAGTTCATGTCTCTTATGGTCATCCAAAGATTCATTAATATTAATGTTGGTTGCATCCGAGTGGTCAAGAGTCACCAAGTCATGTAGTTCTTCATCATAGTCTAAGTTAGAGGTGTCAATTACGCACACTTTACATTCTTCAGTTGTCTTATCAAGTTCGTGTGGAAAAACTAAGTCAAAGTTGTTAAGGCAGTTAACCGAATTTCTTCGGTAATATTTCTTAAGGATGTTGATATGATAAAGCTTAGGTTTCCCCTTGACTTCTATGAGGTAGTCAACTTTCCCACAAATTTTTAATACTTTATATGGACCTTTCCATGCTACTAATAATTTATTTGACTTGATAGGCAAAAGTACAAGAACTTCATCCCCTACGTTAAAACTTCTCCTCTGACTTTTGGAGTCAAAATAGGTTTTGTACTGGTCCATTGACAAGCTTAGGTTTTTCGAAACTATGTCAGAGGTCTCCTCAAGTTTGGATCTAAGGTCAAGGAGAAACTGGTAAGAAGACTGAACCTCAGCATTTACCTCCTCATTAGTCCATAAGTCATGAAGGATGGACAGTGGACCTCTGGCCTGTCTACCATAGAGAAGTTCAAAAGGTGAAAACCCCAAAGAGTCACTGGGAACTTCCCTCATGGCAAACAAAGCACAGGGTAGGTAACGATGCCACTCCTTA
The DNA here is from genome assembly GCF_038502225.1 of Cherax quadricarinatus. Taxonomy (NCBI): domain Eukaryota; kingdom Metazoa; phylum Arthropoda; class Malacostraca; order Decapoda; family Parastacidae; genus Cherax; species Cherax quadricarinatus. Next base: position 24,190,952 of record NC_091306.1, on the reverse strand, counting down.
GGTTTAAGGGAGCAAAGTTTCCTTAAAATGGACTTGAGAATCGAATGCTGGCGCTCAATCCTCCCATTACAGCTGGGATGATAGGGTGTGGTGAAGAGAGGCTTCACTCCCAGAAGTTGGTATAGATGTTGCATTAAGTCAGATGTGAATTGTGTCCCACGGTCAGACAAAATTTCTCTAGGGATGCCCACTCTGGAGAAGATGGACAAAAGGGCTTCAGCCACCTCTGTAGTAGTTATGGTCTTTAAGGGTATGGCTTCAGGGAAACTCGAAGCATAATCAACCAATGTTAATATATATCTATGTCCCCCAGATGAAAGTGGAGATAAAGGACCAACGATGTCAATAGCTACTCTTTCAAACGGTACCGTAAAGATAGGCATTTTGACCATAGGTACTCGCCTGGTACCTCGGGAGGATGACAGTTGGCAAACTTTACACGATCTACAATAGTTAGTGACATCTGAGGACATTTTAGGCCAAAAATAGGTTTCCCTAATTTTATTTAAAGTTTTACGATGCGAGAAATGTCCGGCCACTGGCAGGTCATGAGCCATTTTAAGAACAGTCTCTCTGCAATGACTTGGAACAACTAAGATGGAATAGTCTGTCTCATCTGAATTTAATTTGAATACTGACTTGTACAAGATACCTTTTATATATTCAAATTTATATGAAAAGTTTTTCCTTTGGATAACTTGATTTTGTTTAGCGGCATTATGGCAATTCTGAAGAGAAGGGCAATTACGTTGTAACTTGACAAAGGAGTCCTTCGATATGTCTAAAGGCTTAAAGTCAGGGAAAATCAAAGGATGGACAGTAGGAGAAGCCTGGGCTTTGGTCTGAGCCCTAGTCAAGACATTTATGGTATCGGAGGTGATATCTTCACTTTCATCTAACAAGTGAACCTGTGATCCTACTACCTCGCTTTCGAGAGTAGCATCACTGGTTTTTAATCCCACATGAATATCGCGAGACATTGTCTCACCTAAACTTTCGAGGGGCTTCTCTGACTCTACAGGAAGAGGATCTGAAACACTTATGTCCATCTTTGGTGCTGACAGGTCAAGCTCAGAAGGAAGAATGGCACCTTTTACATTACCTATTAGTACGGAGCAAGAAGTGATGGGAGCTAGTACGGCTTCAGACCAACCTGTGAACCATTTAGACCTAATGTAACAACGGATGGTAGGAAAAGTGTCTGTACGGCCCAAGTAGTCTGAAAGTATAGCAGAGGAATGAGTTTCTTTAAGATTAGGGAACAGCTTATCAGAAATGACTATACATGTGCATCCAGTGTCTCGTAAAATGGTAGATACATTAAGTCCATTAACTGTTCCTGAACAGAAGGGTGCTTGGTCATTACAGTCTTTAAAACATCTTCCAACTTTTTGGACCTTCTTAGAAGGACAATCTGGACGTTTATGTCCCTTAACACCACACAAATGACAAACAGGAATAAAAGAGGTCACTTTACTTTCCACTAGAGGCTTTGATTTCTTAAGGTCTGATGAACCCTTGCCCTTAGGGTTCGATCCCTTTAGGTCTTTATAGGAATTGTGAGCCTCAGCATACAGGTCAGCAGCCTCAGCAACTTCCTCAGCTTTAATCAGGTTACGTTCTCTGATGAATGTTCGTATCTGGTGAGGAAGAGCTGTCAGGAACTGGTCAGCAACCATGAAGTCTCGAAGAGATTCATAACTGTGATCAATTCCTGAACTCTCTATCCAAAAGTCGAACAAACGAAAGAGTGTTACCTGTAACTGTTGAAAGTTCTGGCCAGGCTGTAAGGTGGCATACCTGAAATCTTTCCTGTAAGAATTAGTGGTTTTTTGATATGCTTTAAGGATTGCCTTCTTTAGTAGGTTATAATTACATATGATATCCTGCGACAAAGTTGCATAGATATTTAAGGCTGTACCAGAAAATAACATTCCTAACCTGGTAGCCCAGGTGTCAGCAGGCCATTCACAGAGGGTAGCGGTATTTTCAAACCTGATAATGTATGAAGTTATGTCTTCCCCCTCTGTGAAGGGAGGTAAATTAGGTGTTGGAATATGTGCACTGACTGCACGTTGTTCCATTACTCCTTCCTCTAATTGTTGTTGTGTAAAAGTTAACTTTTTATTCTCTAATTCAAGGCGAGATTTTTCGAGCTCACGATCCTTTTCTCTCTCTATTAACTCATGTTCTCTAGATTTTTCCTCAACTTCTCTATCCTTTGCTCTTTCCTCAAGTTCTCTTAATTTAACTTGTTCTTCACGTACTCTAGCTCTTTCCTCACGATCAAGTCTATCACGCTCTTTTTGGTCTTCTCGCTCTCTTTCTAACTGTCTTTCTTGGATTTCTCTCTCAATTCTCTCTCTCTCCTTTTTCTCCTGTCTTTCAAGGTTCTCTTTCTCCTTTTTCTCTTCTCTTTCAATTCTTTCTCTCTCCTTATTCTCTTCTCTTTCAATTCTTTCTCTCTCCTTATTCTCTTCTCTTTCCCTTTCTAGCTGTCTTTCTTCTCTCTCAATTCTCTCTCTTTCAAGTCTTTCCTGGATCTTAGCACTAATGAAAGATTCTAAATTTTTCCCTGTTATTCCTAACTTACTTCCAGCATTCATCCAAAACTGGTATTCATCCATGCTTGCAAGAATAACTTAAACTATCAGGGGAAATGAAACGGGTATTAAAGAAAACGGAGGGTTCAATTCCTGCTCCGCTCAAGCTGTAAATAAACCAGAGGGCTCGATCCCTGCTTCAATTAAACAATATGTATTAACGAAAACGAAGGGTTCTATGCCGGCTCTGAGCAAACAGTAAGTAGAATGGGGTCCCTTGACCATCCAATCTTCTCACCAACAAATCAAGAGTGTCCTATGACAGTTCCCTTGATACAATAAAGAGCTCAATGAAACAATTTGTCACTGGAAAATCTCGGGTCCCTAGAGTCTAATCCTCCAAAGTGTTTCAAGCTCCAAAAAGGTGGCAGAATTAAATATTATATCCTGCCTGACTTGACTTACAATAAATTGAGACTATAACAATCACCAAATCTTTCAAATACCTGTACTGTAGTCCTACCATAGAGAATGATTACTCATGGCTGGTGGTAACCGTCTGTGGTATGCAGCGTTGAAGTTCCAATGGTAGATTCGAGATGGAGTTGAATCTTGATTCAGTAGAGTTGATCCTGGCAAGGTCGCCACTTGTGAAGGCTTACTCAGCCCTGTAACAACTTCAGACAGTATTACTCAGGCTGGCTCCTCCTCAGGAAAATTAATGAATAGAAAAAGAAATAATAATTCACAAAGATAAACACTATTTATTAAATCAAACATAAAACAACAAAACATGAAAGGTATATCCTATTTGAAAGAAAAATGAAAAATGAAATGAATAAAATAACATTTGAACTCAACACTAATATCTACAATGGTGTCTGGTGTTGGTGACACTGTTGTTGAAACCGTAGCCGTTGCTGATGATAAGGGGGGGGGGGGTCGCAGGTGTTGGTGACCATCCACTGGCTAGTTCTTCACAGTATACCAGTGAGTATTCTATCCCGAAGACAGGAAAGCAGGTTCTTTACCGCTGCAATGCTGTGGAGTTACGTCCTGCAATTTCATACAGGTGCACAGGTAGTGAGATCAAATTGGCGAAGTCTCTGGACGTTAGTCCTACTCCATCCGTTCTACTCGTTGATTGCCAGGTGACCCTCTCTGACATCCAAGCTGGAAAGATAGACAGGTTACCCACTGCTTAAATAATCACTCTTCATGGTAGTGTACAATATTCAAAAGACGTGGTGATTATTACAACAGTCAACCTAGAGCAAGACTGAAAGGACTAAGTTTATTATTGGTCAAAAGTGAAGCTTTCAACCAATAAATCCACTAGAATACAAGGCAGGCATGTACTTACAGTAGAGTTGGGAGCTGTGAGTCTAGTGATTTACTGTTTAACCAGAGCCCCACACGTCACCTTTCGGGGGGGGGGGGGGAGAAGAGGGAGGGGAAGGGATAGCGGGAGCTAGACTGACCCTACCTTAACAAGTAGCCGGCAGACAAACTATCAATTTCAGGGAGGGGGAGAAAAGGCGGGAAAAACGGGAGCGTGACTTACCCTACCTTAACTAGTAGCCGGCAGACAAACTATCAATTTCAGGGAGGGGGAGAAAAGGCGGGAAAAACGGGAGATTGACTTACCCTACCTTAACTAGAAGCCGGCAGTGAAACTACTGATACTATATATATATTCCTTCTATACCTATCTATTGAACTTTTCCCTCACACTCCCTGTTAACTGTCATAAAACACTAATCATAACACCTGTTAACTGTCATAAAACACTGATCATAACACCTGTTAACTGTCATAAAACACTGATCATAACACCTGTTAACTGTCATAAAACACTGATCATAACACCTGTTAACTGTCATAAAACACTGATCATAACACCTGTTAACTGTCATAAAACACTGATTATAACACCTGTTAACTGTCATACAACACTGATCATAACACCTGTTAACTGTCATACAACACTGATCATAACACGTGTTAACTGTCATACAACACTGATCATAACACCTGTTAACTGTCATACAACACTGATCATAACACCTGTTAACTGTCATAAAACACTGGTCATAACACGTGTTAACTGTCATACAACACTGATCATAACACGTGTTAACTGTCATACAACACTGATCATAACGCCTGTTAACTGTCATACAACACTGGTCATAACACCTGTTAACTGTCATACAACACTGATCATAACACATGTTAACTGTCATACAACACTGATCATAACACCTGTTAACTGTCATACAACACTGATCATAACACATGTTAACTGTCATACAACACTGATCATAACACCTGTTAACTGTCATACAACACTGATCATAACACCTGTTAACTGTCATAAAACACTGGTCATAACACGTGTTAACTGTCATACAACACTGATCATAACACGTGTTAACTGTCATACAACACTGATCATAACACCTGTTAACTGTCATACAACACTGATCATAACACATGTTAACTGTCATACAACACTGACCATAAAACGTGTTAACTGTCATACAACACTGATCATAACACGTGTTAACTGTCATACAGCACTGATCATAACACGTGTTAACTGTCATACAACACTGATCATAACACATGTTAACTGTCATACAACACTGATCATAACACCTGTTAACTGTCATACAACACTGATCATAACACATGTTAACTGTCATACAACACTGATCATAACACCTGTTAACTGTCATACAACACTGATCATAACACCTGTTAACTGTCATACTACACTGATCATAACACCTGTTAACTGTCATACAACACTGATCATAACACCTGTTAACTGTCATACAACACTGATCATAACACATGTTAACTGTCATACAACACTGATCATAACACCTGTTAACTGTCATACAACACTGATCATAACACATGTTAACTGTCATACAACACTGATCATAACACCTGTTAACTGTCATACAACACTGATCATAACACATGTTAACTGTCATACAACACTGATCATAACACCTGTTAACTGTCATACAACACTGATCATAACACCTGTTAACTGTCATACAACACTGATCATAACACCTGTTAACTGTCATACAACACTGATCATAATACATGTTAACTGTCATAATACACTGATCATAACACCTGTTAACTGTCATACAACACTGATCATAACACATGTTAACTGTCATACAACACTGATCATAACACCTGTTAACTGTCATACAACACTGATCATAACACATGTTAACTGTCATACAACACTGATCATAACACCTGTTAACTGTCATACAACACTGATCATAACACCTGTTAACTGTCATACAACACTGATCATAACACCTGTTAACATGCAGGTATCATGCTTTAGGGGAAATGCATGATGCTTGAAGGCTCTTGATCCATGGAATTTGAGCTGTCCTTTCCTTTCTAGGATCAAACCTGATTACTTCTCGTTACCAAAGCTGTGTAACACCTACGGGTTTAGCACTTTCCATGCATATAATATAAAGAACAAAAAGTCATAATCGACTGGATGAGAATCTTATAAAGAATGTCTGATATCGTCTGGGTTTGTAAACTGGTGGTTTTTTCAGATTTTTGCGAACATTTCAATGATTTGAACATTAAATTACAGGGATGTGGTAAGACACTTGATGTTATGTTGGATTACATAAAGTTACGGGGATATTAAGATGGATATAGATAGTGAGAGGTTCCGATACTTTCCTAACCTAAAGAGATACATCAATGATCTCCTTAATTAAGGATGACAAAACAGTCAATGTCTTCAAACATTATTTTTACACATCATCGAGTCAACTGTTGAGCAGTTCTCTACAATATTTGCTAAGTTCACAGAACTTGAAGAAACTTCAAAATTCATTAAGTTTCCAGACAGTATAAAACTGGATGAACTAAACTTGCAGATGTTTCCATGGATAGATATGGATGATTTTGAAATGCAGTTGATGGAATTTCAAAGTACCTTAATTTGGAGACAGAAATTTGTTGACCTTAGAGTTAACTTGGAAAATATTGAGAAGGAGCGCTTAGAGACGGAAGTAACAGAGAGAAATATGAAAAACGAGGTATTTAGGTCTTGCAATACTATTCCAGAAAATTTTGTCTGTCTAAAGAACCTTGAAACAACATTGTTTTCCGTTTTTTTTTCATCTACTTATTCTTGTGAATCATTGTTTTCAGTGATGAACTTTGTTAAGTCTGGTAACAGTAGTAACCTTACTGATGAACAAGTAGTTCATGTATATCTCTCAAGGTTACAAAATATAATCCTGATATACATTATCTGTCATCAGTGATGCACCACCATAAGTCTCACTGATGATATATAAATTAAGCTCCACAACAAGACTCGGTCCCGCCCGTCCTATGGCTTGAAAGTTCCACACTTTTTCTCTCTCAAGTTTTGATTTGATGTTTTCTGTTAAAATGGTAAATATTCACTTCTGTTTAATATAATATGTAGTTTTGTAAGTAAAATAATTATACTGTATTTTCTCAGTGATTTTTATGTATCAATGTTAAAGGATTAAAAAAATCAATATAAGTATATCGTTAATTTTATATCCATTTATACTGGAACAGTGGGGGGGTGGGTGACGGGGCATTGGACAAGGTGTGTACGTATGTGACGTGTAATTTAGGAAATAGTGATCGAAAGGCTTTAGGTGGGACGATTACGGCAGAGGAAATAGAGAATGCGTTAAGGGGAATGAGGAAGGGGAAAGCTCCCGGTATTGATGGTCTCCCGGTAGAATTTTATTTACAACATTGGGCGTTGATAAAGGAATTTATAGTTAGGTTATTTAATAGTATGAAAGAGAAGGGTAAGTTGGGGGAGAAGCAGGAAACAGCAGTAGTAGTGCTGGTCCCGAAGGTCAAGGGGCAGCCCACCCTTCGGGAGTACCGAGCCATATCACTGATGTGTGCAGACTATAAGGTGTTTGCAAAAATTTTAGGTAATAGGTTCAAATGTGTAGTGGAGAGGGTGGTGTCAACATCTCAGTTCGGGTTGCCGGGGAGGTCGATGATTGAAGGACATGGGATACTGAGAAGTTTTGTGGAAGCTAAGGGTGGGGGTGGAGGGGCGGCTTTGTTGGCTCTAGACTGGCAGGGAGCATACGATAGAGTGGAAAGGGGAGCTTTGCAGGTTATACTTAGGAGACAGGGTTTTGGGGAGGAAATAGTCGAGTGGGTAAATACGTTGTACAAGGGGGCGAAAATGAGGATACAGATTAATGGGTGTATGGGGAAGGACATTGCAATGGGAAGAGGCCTTAGACAGGGATGCCCCATGTCCCAAATATTGTTTGCGTGTTTCCAGGACCCCTTTTATAGAATGGTTGACCGTAGCTTATGTACGCCATGTGCGGGAAGTGTGGGGGGTGGGAGGGCCTGGCCGGGGTTAATTGGATATGTTGACGACACCACTGTTCTCTTTCGTGCAGGGATGTCAATGAGAGTGTTGGACGAGGTGGTGCAATTATTTGGAAGTGCCACGGGTATGCAGGTAAATAGTGCGAAGTCAAGGTGCATGGGGTTGGGTTCCTGGGTGGGGGGTGTGGGGGGGAGATGTAATGTTGTTAAAGAATGGGCGGTGTCTTTAAAGATTTGTGGTATTATTTATAGGGATGACATGGTTGCGGCGCGGGAGGAAAATTCGGATAGGTTATTGGAAAGGATCGTGGGGCGTCTAGGTGTTCTGAGACCCCAGCACCTAACTCTGATACAGCGAGTGATAGTCGTGAACATTTTATTGTATAGTAAGGTTTGGTATGTTGCAGCTGTGTTCCCAATTACAGGGACAGCGATTGCGGGGATACTAAGACGGGTGTACAAATTTTTATGGGGTTCACGTTGTGATTGGTTACGGAGGGAGGTTGTAATGTTACCTGTAAGTCAGGGTGGGTTGGGGTTGTTGGATTTGAGACGGAGGGCTAAATGTGTGTTCATTAAATGGGAAGTGTTGCGTGAGGGTGTGAACGCGGGGCGTTTGGGAAGGATACACGACAGGCTGGGTATGTGGTATCGAGGAATGGAGTTGAGGGAATGTGAAATAGTTTTGAGGGCTGTTATGTTGGTTAGGGAACTGAGAAAGGTTCGTATAAGGGTTTTGTGTAGGTTACTTGTAGGTAGGTGCGTTGTCCCAGTTGAGGGTTTGTTCCCCATGTATGCGTGGAAGAGTATTTGGTTTAGATTTAGTAAATTGAAGTTAAAACCTCGGGCGCGTGAGGTGATGTTTCGTTTTCTGCATGGGATCCTTCCGTCTGGTGAGATATTACGAAACAGACAGGTTGTAGAGGGTGGGGGGTGTGGTATCTGTGGAGGGGATGAGACAGCGTTCCATGTAGTTTACTTTTGTGAAGGGCTAGAGGAGGTTAGGTGCTGGTTAAGTAGGTTGGTACAGAGGGTGGGGGGCCGTGGGGTGTCGGTTTTGCGTGCTCTAAGTCTAGATATGGGCGGGTTAGACGAGGGTGTCATAAGAGCTTTAGATTATATCATGGTAGATTATATATATATGTCGTGGGTGATGAGGGGGAGAGGGGATAGTGAGGAGAGAAGAAAGGTTCTTGCGGTAACGTTCTATAGTACGAGGTGTCGTAACAGAGATTTGTATGGGAGGAGGTGGGATCAGGCTTTCTCAGAGGGGTATAGAATGCTAACGTTAGGGATTCTCGTAAATCTGTGATTGGATATGAGTGAATGAAGGGGTTTTCATAGGTTGGAGGGAGTCAGGGGGCAACAGCGGGCTCGCCTCCCTGGGGGGGGGGTCGTGAGAGTGTGGTGAATGTGGGCTTGGAATGGTTTCCTGGTTTTCATTGGGACTTTATGGCATCCAAGTGTGGATGTAGAGCTCAAGGTCTCGTTATGGTAGATATAACACTTTTCAGAATGTAGGTATAATATAGTAGATTTATGTATAATTATGATGTGTATCAGTCTTGTATAACATGATTCTTGAGAAATAAGTTATTTGCGACATGCAGTGTGTTTTAGTTTGTATTTATGTTACGTGCTGGGTTTTTGCACGATGAGAGATACGTATATCCTGTTTTGCATTGTGCATACAGTGCATATGATTAATGTGATTTTGTGAAAATTTTTGTGTACGTGTGGGTGTGTGTGTGGATGTGGGTGTGGGTGTGTGTGTGTGGGTGTGTATGTGTATATATATAAATATATATCTCTTTCTATTGTATTGAGCCTTTGTCATGGGTCAGACGTTATGTAATACTTTATATACGCATGATTGATTCTTTTTAAAGTTTATAATTAAGGTCTGTACCCTGATACCGGTTTGGTGTTCATGCAAGTTCTTGATGTTAAGTTTTAGTCTGTATGGTATACAGACATATCTAGACAGTTTAGTGACGTAGTCCATTTGTCTGAAAGTTTTATATGGGTGTATTGTAACAGTATAGAGCTTGTTTTGTGTTCTAAGCTGTATTCTTTTCTGTTTATTTGTATGTTGGGATATGTTCAGCTGTATTGTTAGGGATAAGTATGTAGATTATCTAGTCAGATTATGATGTTAGGTTTTGGTTTTTTGATTAATGTGAAGGATGGGATTTAACTGATATAACTTCTTTGTATATTTTATGTTCAAGTGTATTGAACCTTTGTCAGATGTCATTTATATGTACAATTTATATATATGCAAGGTTTTGTATATATGTCAATTCATGACCCTGTGACATGTAATTTTGTTTTTAGTTATGTTCTTGATGTAAGTTTTTGTTGTAATATCTTGCGAGCATGTAAGTACAATCCGTTTGTCAGTTAATTTGATTAGGTTCCATACTGTTTCTTTATTTTTATGTTAAACTGTATTGGTTTTAAATAAAATATAAAAAAAAAATTTTATATCCATTTGTTGTGTTTTAGTCAAATAAAACGATTATGAAAAATTATGGCCGGGAGAATACCGGTGAATAAAAAAAAAAAAAAAAAAAAAAAAAAAAAAAAAAAAAAAATTTTGAAAAACCTATTTGATCCAATAAATCAAATTGTTTACTCTTTTACTGATGCTAAAAATATCATTTTTAAAATGTATGGATGTATATGGCAACAAATAATACATTTAAAGGCTGTAAAAAACTATCCTCACTACCAACAGGGACGAGCGAACTTTAACTTAAAATTCCGTCACAAAATTTTCCATTTATTCATTATCATGGTTAACAAAATCATTCTTACAATATTATCTGCTTTTACCGATATGGTGGGATTTTTTATTATATGAAAATTTTGTCACATTACTTAAAAGACAACAAATAATATGTTCCCATCAATTTTAGTTGGCACGAGAGAATATTTTGTATCAAAGATTTGGCCGAATTTGATAAACACACTTAAAAAAGTTGCCCACCCCTGACCTGGTGAACCCTCGGGAAGACACCTGGTGAACCCTCGGGAAACACCTGGTGAACCCTCGGGAAGACACTTGGTGAACCCTCGGGAAACACCTGGTGAACCCTCGGGAAGACACCTGGTGAACCCTCGGGAAGACACCTGGTGAGCAGTCTCCAAAAATTCTCAATACTCTCTGTGAGACGTAGTCAAATCACTCACACATTTGGCCACTGGAAGATAGATCCGTCTCTGTATCCATGACCAGGCAGTACCACAGGGTGGACCACCACTGGATCCGGCAGTACCAGATGGTGGATCACCACTGGACCAGGTAGTACCACAGAGCGGACCACTACTGGACCCGGCAGTACCAGATGGTGGACCACCACTGGACCAGGCAGTACCGCAGGGTGGACCACCACTGGAACAGGTAGTACCACAGAGTGGACCACCATTGGACCCGGCAGTACCAGATGGTGGACCACCACTGGACCAGGTAGTACCACAGAGTGGACCACCACTGGACCCGGCAGTACCAGATGGTGGATCACCACTGGACCAGGCAGTACCACAGGGTGGACCACCACTGGACCCGGCAGTACCAGATGGTGGACCACCACTGGACCAGGCAGTACCACAGGGTGGATCACCACTGGAGGACGACACCACATCGCAGGAAGGGGCAGATAGAGGATGACGCGGAAAATGTCAAATATAAGTATGATCAAGGTGAACAGCATGTGGCCACTCACAAGACGGGGATGTGATGAGGATTCAAGACTCCACAATAAAATGAAATTGAGCAGGAGTGGTCGTTTAGGCCAGAAGGTTTGTAAAATGCACGATCACGCTAGATGGGAGTAGACGGCTGTTACTCAGGAACTGAGGTCATCTGAAGCTTGAGTGGGTTTCACTCTCAACTACATCCATCTTGTGTCCCAGAGAAGATACACAGGTGTGGATGAGTTACCATGGCCCATGAAAGGCGTACAATTAGGGGGGATATGATTGAGGTGTATAAATGGAAGACAGGAATAAATAAAGAGGATGTAAATAATGTGCTGAAAATTTCTAGCCTAGACAGGACTCGTAGCAATGGCTTTAAGTTGGAAAAAATCAGATTCAGGAAGGATATAGGAAAGCACTGGTTTGGTAATAGAGTTGTGGATGAGTGGAACAAGCTCCCGAGTACAATTATAGAAGCTAAAACGTTGTGTAGTTTTAAAAATAGGTTAGATAAATACATGAGTGGGTGTGGGTGGGTATGAGTTGGACCTGATTAGCTTGTGCTACTAGGTCAGTTGCCGTGTTCCTTTCATAAGTGAATGTGAACTGGCCTGACTAGGTTGAGGCATTGGCTTAAGCCGGTAGGAGACTTGGACCTGCCTTGCATGGGCCAGTAGGCCTGCTACAGTGTTCCTTCTTTCTTATGTTCTTATGAATGACAGCTTGGTAATTGGTACACCTGCCAGAAGAGGACAGCGGAGGAAAAGAGAATCCAGTTATCATTGTGCATTTTGTCTAACTTCCCCAGTTTTTCAGTTGACAAGAACACTGTGGTTGATCTTGCCAACCTAAAGGAAGCATGTATGAGTATAGTCTGGGTGCTCGGCAACTACTGATGTGTCTGTCCTATCAGTTAAGCCTCGCTCTTTATGCCAATGACACGTAACTTACTGTGTCAACAAACTCAGGGTATTTTACCTGAATATACTTAAACTCACACATAACTAACACAGATTGTAGACACAGTCAAGGGGACCAAATAATATTTTCATAAAAGGGATAGAAAACGAATTTAAAGGAAATGTCAAAAAGTAACAGCTGTTCTTTGACATTCTGATACATTAAGTATGAGAATACTACATCCTGGAAGACAAACAGTTGCATTCCCACTCACCTGTACATCATCATGGTACACTGACTCTCCCACTCACCTGTACATCATCATGGTACACTGACTCTCCCACTCACCTGTACATCATCATGGTACACTGACTCTCCCACTCACCTGTACATCATCATGGTACACTGACTCTCCCACTCACCTGTACATCATCATGGTACACTGACTCTCCCACTCACCTGTACATCATCATGGTACACTGACTCTCCCACTCACCTGTACATCATCATGGTACACTGACTCTCCCACTCACCTGTACATCATCATGGTACACTGACTCTCCCACTCACCTGTACATCATCATGGTACACTGACTCTCCCACTCACCTGTACATCATCATGGTACACTGACTCTCCCACTCACCTGTACATCATCATGGTACACTGACTCTCCCACTCACCTGTACATCATCATGGTACACTGACTCTCCCACTCACCTGTACATCATCATGGTACACTGACTCTCCCACTCACCTGTACATCATCATGGTACACTGACTCTCCCACTCACCTGTACATCATCATGGTACACTGACTCTCCCACTCACCTGTACATCATCATGGTACACTGACTCTCCCACTCACCTGTACATCATCATGGTACACTGACTCTCCCACTCACCTGTACATCATCATGGTACACTGACTCTCCCACTCACCTGTACATCATCATGGTACACTGACTCTCCCACTCACCTGTACATCATCATGGTACACTAACTCTCCCACTCACCTGTACATCATCATGGTACACTGACTCTCCCACTCACCTGTACATCATCATGGTACACTGACTCTCCCACTCACCTGTACATCATCATGGTACACTGACTCTCCCACTCACCTGTACATCATCATGGTACACTGACTCTCCCACTCACCTGTACATCATCATGGTACACTGACTCTCCCACTCACCTGTACATCATCATGGTACACTGACTCTCCCACTCACCTGTACATCATCATGGTACACTGACTCTCCCACTCACCTGTACATCATCATGGTACACTGACTCTCCCACTCACCTGTACATCATCATGGTACACTGACTCTCCCACTCACCTGTACATCATCATGGTACACTGACTCTCCCACTCGCCTGTACATCATCATGGTACACTGACTCTCCCACTCACCTGTACATCATCATGGTACACTGACTCTCCCACTCACCTGTACATCATCATGGTACACTGACTCTCCCACTCACCTGTACATCATCATGGTACACTGACTCTCCCACTCACCTGTACATCATCATGGTACACTGACTCTCCCACTCACCTGTACATCATCATGGTACACTGACTCTCCCACTCACCTGTACATCATCATGGTACACTGACTCTCCCACTCACCTGTACATCATCATGGTACACTGACTCTCCCACTCACCTGTACATCATCATGGTACACTGACTCTCCCACTCACCTGCACATCATCATGGTACACTGACTCTCCCACTCACCTGTACATCATCATGGTACACTGACTCTCCCACTCACCTGCACATCATCATGGTACACTGACTCTCCCACTCACCTGTACATCATCATGGTACACTGACTCTCCCACTCACCTGCACATCATCATGGTACACTGACTCTCCCACTCACCTGTACATCATCATGGTACACTGACTCTCCCACTCACCTGTACATCATCATGGTACACTGACTCTCCCACTCACCTGTACATCATCATGGTACACTGACTCTCCCACTCACCTGTACATCATCATGGTACACTGACTCTCCCACTCACCTGTACATCATCATGGTACACTGACTCTCCCACTCACCTGTACATCATCATGGTACACTGACTCTCCCACTCACCTGTACATCATCATGGTACACTGACTCTCCCACTCACCTGTACATCATCATGGTACACTGACTCTCCCACTCACCTGTACATCATCATGGTACACTGACTCTCCCACTCACCTGTACATCATCATGGTACACTGACTCTCCCACTCACCTGTACATCATCATGGTACACTGACTCTCCCACTCACCTGTACATCATCATGGTACACTGACTCTCCCACTCACCTGTACATCATCATGGTACACTGACTCTCCCACTCACCTGTACATCATCATGGTACACTGACTCTCCCACTCACCTGTACATCATCATGGTACACTGACTCTCCCACTCACCTGTACATCATCATGGTACACTGACTCTCCCACTCACCTGTACATCATCATGGTACACTGACTCTCCCACTCACCTGTACATCATCATGGTACACTGACTCTCCCACTCACATGTACATCATCATGGTACACTGACTCTCCCACTCACCTGTACATCATCATGGTACACTGACTCTCCCACTCACCTGTACATCATCATGGTACACTGACTCTCCCACTCACCTGTACATCATCATGGTACACTGACTCTCCCACTCACCTGCACATCATCATGGTACACTGACTCTCCCACTCACCTGTACATCATCATGGTACACTGACTCACCCACTCACTTGTACATCATCATGGTACAATGACTCACCCACTCACCTATACATCATCATGGTACACTGATTCTCCCACTCGCCTGTACATCATCATGGTACACTGACTCTCCCACTCACCTGTACATCATCATGGTACACTGATTCTCCCACTCGCCTGTACATCATCATGGCACACTGATTCTCCCACTCACCTGTACATCATCATGGTACACTGACTCACCCACTCACCTGTACATCATTATGGTACACTGACTCTCCCACTCACCTGTACATCATCATGGTACACTGACTCACCTACTCACCTGTACATCATCATGGTACGCTGACTCATCCACCCACTCACCTGTATATCATGGTACACTGACTCACTTACTCACCTGTACATCATCATGGTATGCTGACTCATCCACCCACTCACCTGTATATCATGGTACACTGACTCACTTACTCACCTGTACATCATCATGGTACACTGACTCACCCACTCACCTGTACATCATCATGGTACGCTGACTCACCTACTCACCTGTACATTATCATGGTAAACTGACTCACCTACCCACTCACCTGTATATCATGGTACACTGACTCACCTACTCACCTGTACATCATCATGGTACACTGACTCACCTACTCACCTGTACATCATCATGGTACGCTGACTCACCTACTCACCTGTACATCATCATGGTACGTTGACTCACCCACCCACTCACCTGTATATCATGGTACACTGACTCATCTACTCACATGTACATCATCATGGTACACTGACTCACCCACCCACTCACCTGTATATCATGGTACACTGACTCACCTACTCACCTGTACATCATCATGGTACTCTGACTCACCCACCCACTCACCTGTATATCATGATACACTGACTCACCTACTCACCTGTACATCATCATGGTACGCTGACTCACCTACTCACCTGTACATCATCATTGTACGCTGACTCACCCACCCCCTCACCTGTATATCATGGTACACTGACTCACCTACTCACCTGTACAACATCATGGTATGCTGACTCACCTACTCACCTGTACATCATCATGGTACACTGACTCACCTACTCACCTGTACATCATCATGGTACGCTGACTCACCTACTCACCTGTACATCATCATGGTACGCTGACTCACCCACCCACTCACCTGTATATCATGGTACACTGACTCACCTACTCACCTGTACATCATCATGGTATGCTGACTCACCTACTCACGTGTACATCATCATGGTACGCTGACTCACCTACTCACCTGTACATCATCATGGTACACTGACTCACCCACCCACTCACCTGTATATCATGGTACACTGACTCACCTACTCACCTGTACATCATCATGGTACGCTGACTCACCCACCCACTCACCTGTATATCATGGTACACCGACTCACCTACTCACCTGTACATCATCATGGTATGCTGACTCACCTACTCACCTGAACATCATCATGGTACACTGACTCACCTACTCACCTGTACATCATCATGGTATGCTGACTCACCTACTCACCTGTACATCATGGTACGCTGACTCACCTACTCACCTGTACATCATCATGGTACACTGACTCACCCACCCACTCACCTGTATATCATGGTACACTGACTCACCTTCTCACCTGTACATCATCATGGTACGCTGACTCACCCACCCACTCACCTGTATCATGGTACACTGACTCACCTTCTCACCTGTACATCATCATGGTACGCTGACTCACCCACCCACTCACCTGTATATCATGGTACACTGACTCACCCACTCACCTGTACATCATCATGGTATTCTGACTCACCCACTCACCACATATCCATTATATATTGTAAAGTAAAAGGACGCAAGTGCAACTAATGTGACATTTTTATTGTGGCAACGTTTCGCTCTCCAAGAGCTTTGTCATGCCGTTGCAAACAGTACATGGACACAGAGGGTATATATAGGCTCAGAGTGAGGTGCCATACTATTGGTGGTAGTAGTAGTTGTTGTAGTAGTAGCAGTGATATAAGTCGTAGTAGTAGTAGTAGTAGTAGTAGTAGTAGTAGTAGTAGTAGTAATACAATATGGTAGAACAATTAACTTGCACATGAGTAAAAGGATATAAAAGCTATTACTTGGGTAACATAAAAATAGGTTAGACAAATATTTCTATTGAAAGCTGGATAGAGAAGGCCTGTTTCAATGTTTATTCTCTGTAATGTGCTTTGTGTAGTATTAACAGGAGAGACTATGTGATGGCAGGGTTTACTGTTTTCAGGAGGATTCTTGCTAAGACTTCAGAGATGGTGAAGCTGCCTTTGTTTTGTTTAATTGTATTAGAAACAGCGAGTCTGAGTCTGGGACTCAAATTTACCACTAACATACGCAAACCTGTGTGTGTGGAAGATTGAGACACTTATGCAGCATATGGGAATCTTTATTCAGGAAACGTTTCGCCACACAGTGGCTTCATCAGTCCAATACAAAGAGGAAGGCGTAAGGAGAGGAGTAGAATGAGGTAATCAGTCCCTCAACCTGGAGTCGATGTGTTCAGTCCATCAACTCAACCTCGTTACCAGGAACCATGGACACAGTGACAGTAACTTCCAGAAGGGTTATATACAGGGCATTCTCACTGTAGCTTGATGTGAACCTTCTTCTAATCTTCCTAGACGATATGTCACTGCCCTTAAGGACCTCGCCAACGACCCCAACATTATCGTCACCACCGCCGACAAAGGAGGTGGAGTCGTCATACTCAACACCAGTGACTACAACACCAAAATGATGGACCTTTTGAATGATCAGTCTACATACGAACCCATCAGCACTCAACAGTGGGAGACACTCACCAAAGATTTTCTATGGAAACAAATGGTATAAAATACCGACACAATGGAAATATAAACACATATGCAGTATGTGACCCTTTATTGACAACGTTTCACCCACACAGTGGGCTTTTTCAAGTCACAAACAGATCTACCTGACTATAAATACTCGCGTACCTTCCACCCCAGGTAGATCTGTTTGTGACTTGAAAAAGCCCACTGTGTGGGCGAAACGTTGTCAATAAAGGATCACATTATACTGCATATGTGTTTACATTTCCAAAGATTTTCTATACAAAACCAGACAAATACTCAAACGCACTAAACGCATAATATTCCTCTCAGACCAATCACGTCAGGCATAGGCAGTGCACCACACAAACTAGCCGGAGTTCTTGCCAAACATCTTTCCTGCCTTCTGGGGACCATCAGCCCCGCTCTTCTTAAGCATTCAGGCGACCTTCTCAACCGCATCCGAAACCTCTCCAACCGTAACAAGAAACTAAGCAGTTTGGACGTGACTTCCATCTTCACAAAAGTACCTACCACAAAAGCCATCGAGGTTCTACGACGTAAAGTCAATCAGGGCCTTAATCTTCCTCTACCTCCCGGAGATTTTGTTGACTTGATTGAGCTCTGTGTTAATTTTAACTGTTTTTCTTTCAATAACAGGCTCTACAAACAAACCTACGGCATGAGAATGGGGGCCTCCATCAGTGCCGTCTTAACCAACTTGTACATGGAACACCTAGAGTCCGAACACTTCGCCAACATCATCCCTTCAAGCGTCACTTGGTTACATTACATGGACGACGTCCTCGTAATAACTCCCAAACGTTTTGATATACAGAATCTTCAGGCAAGGCTCAACGCAGTTGAACCGGCGATTCAGTTTACACTAGAAGAAGAGTCCAATGAAAAGCTACCTTTCCTAGACGCCCTCATTCACAAAGTAGATAACAACCTAAGATTTCAAGTTTATCGGAAACCTACAAATAAAAATGATCTCGCACACTTCTATTCCAGTCAAGATACTAAGACCAAAAGAGGCATCATCATCGGATTTTTCCTAAGAGCATACCGAATTTGTAGTCCTGAGTTTCTTGACGAGGAATGCACATACATTCACCAAACCTTTACTGATTTACATTTTCCTTCCTTTTTCAATAAAGACTGCATGAAAAGAGCTCTTCAGAACATTAATTCTCCACGTACCAACACCACTCCTAACAAAGTTATAATTCTTCCCAACAGCCAGGTTGCACTGAACGTTTCTAAAGTACTTTCACAGGCTAACACCAGAGTCGCCATCGCTTCCAGCACTTCAATAAAGGACCTAACCAGGACAAAATCAAAGCACCACGAACCAGTCAACGCAGGGGTTTACACTATACCCTGTGGAGGATGCGACAAGATTTATGTAGGTGAAACAGCAATAAACCTCGACACCCGCCTAAATGAACACATTTATGCATGTAGGAACGATAACTTGAACAACGCCTGTGCACAACACCGAAACTCCACCAATCATCTCATGAAATTCAGGGACGCCCGATTAGTGATCAAAGAAACTAATTTCCGCAGACGCAAGTGCCTTGAATCAGCACTATTACCTGTTTCTAATACAATTAATCAAAGCAAAGGCAGCTTCACCATCTCTGAAGTCTTAGCAGGAATCCTCCTGAAAACAGTAAACCCTGCCATCACATAGTCTCTCCTGTTAATACTACACAAAGCACATTACAGAGAATAAACATTGAAACAGGCCTTCTCTATCCAGCTTTCAATAGAAATATTTGTCTAACCTATTTTTATGTTACCCAAGTAATAGCTTTTATATCCTTTTACACATGTGCAAGTTAATTGTTCTACCATATTGTATTACTACTACTACTACTACAACTTATATCACTACTACCACCACCACTAGTATTGCACCTCACTCTGAGCCTATATATACCCTCTGTGTCCATGTATTGTTTGTAACGGCTTGGCAAAGCTCCTGGAAAGCGAAATGTTGCCACAAAAAATGTCACATTAGTTGCACTTGTGTCCTTTTACTTTACATATTGTCGATAATTCTACCGACATTATTACATTATATATTGACTGACTCACCACAACTCCATGACACGTTGACTGACTCATCACAACTCCATGACACGTTGACTCATCCACTCACTACATCTCAAGCCACTTTCATTCCCTCATTTTGTATTCACATCGTCTTTAATAAACTCTTTCTTCCGACCGTTCATTGTCTAGGCTTCTCCCAAAATCCTCCACAATTATTTGTAATTTATCTTCCGAATCTCCCAAAAGAATTGTCATCAGCAAAGAGCAACTTTGACCAAGGCAACAGCGTCCTTAGTTAAACACAGCATTTCAAGTTTTAAAACAAGCACTTGGTTCATATGTCAACTCTCTCCTTCCTCTCTGTACCCAGTACTCACTTTCCACTTCTTCGGCTAAGACGAGGTCACTGATAAGCCACAGAAGACAGTAACACCAATACCACACCAGCCTCCCGTTGGTCATCCTGGTCTGACGAGGCTCCTGAAGGAGGCTTCAGAACAAAAGATAACGCTGGCGCCGACACTAAAACACAGTGACTCCTGGATGTGTCTTTGTCTTCTGATCACTCTTGGCGAGTGACGCAGTAAGAAAGTGCTCACACTGGGTTGTGGTACAGGATATAACAGCAGCTTAGATAAAAACTATCCGTTTTTAACTTTTCCTGCCGCTCCTCTATGTTTCTTAGAATCCCCGCAATCGCTGTCCCTGTAATTGGGAACACAGCTGCAACATGCCAAATCTTACTATACAATAAAATGTTTACGACTATGACTCTCTGTATAAGAGTTAGGTGCTGGGGTCTCAGAACACCTAGACGCCCCACGATCCTTTCCAATAACCTATCCGAGCTTTCCTCCCGCGCCGCAACCATGTCATCCTTATAAATAGTACCACAAATCTTTAAAGACACCGCCCATTCTTTAACAACATTACATCTCCCCCCTACACCCCCCACCCAAGAACCCAACCCCATGCATCTTGACTTCGCACTATTTACCTGCATACCCGTGGCACTTCCAAATAATTGCACAACCTCGTCCAACACTCCCATTGACAGCCCTTCACGAATGAGAACAGTGGTGTCGTCAACATATCCAATTAAACCCGGCCAGGCCCTCCCACCCCCCACACTTCCCTCACATGGCGTACATAAGCTACGGTCAACCATTCTATAAAAGGGGTCCTGGAAACACGCAAACA
This sequence comes from Cherax quadricarinatus, assembly GCF_038502225.1. Classification (NCBI taxonomy): domain Eukaryota; kingdom Metazoa; phylum Arthropoda; class Malacostraca; order Decapoda; family Parastacidae; genus Cherax; species Cherax quadricarinatus. The sequence continues at coordinate 24,169,504 of NC_091306.1, read as the reverse complement.
ATATTTGGGACATGGGGCATCCCTGTCTAAGGCCTCTACCCATTGCAAAATCCCTCCCCATACACCCATTAATCTGTATCCTCATTTTCGCCCCTTTGTATAACGTATTTACCCACTCAACTATTTCCTCCCCAAAACCCTGTCTCCTAAGTATAACCTGCAAAGCTCCCCTTTCCACTCTATCATATGCTCCCTGCCAATCGAGAGCCAACAAGGCCGCCCCTCCACCCCCACCCTTAGCTTCCACAAAACTTCTCAGTATCCCATGTACTTCAATCATAGACCTTCCCGGCAACCCAAACTGAGATTTTGACACGACCCTTCCCACAACACATTTGAACCTATTACCTAAAATTTTTGCGAACACCTTGTAGTCTGCATACATCAGTGATATGGCCCAGTACTCCCGAAGGGTGGGCTGCCCCTTGACCTTCGGGACCAACACTACAACTGCTGTTACCTGCTTCTCCCCCAACTTACCCTTCTCCTTCATATGATTAAATAACCTAACTATAAATCCCCTTATTAACGTCCAATGTTGTAAATAAAATTCTACTGGGAGACCATCAATACCCGGCGCTTTCCCCTTCCTCATTCCCCTTAACGCATTCTCTGTTTCCTCTGTCGTAATAGTCCCACCTAAAGCCTTTCTATCACTATTTCCTAAATTACACGTCACATACGTACACACCTTGCCCAACGCCACGTCACCCCCCCCCCACTGCTCCAGTACTTCTCGTACCAAGCCTCCGCATACGCACACATCCCCTTCGTGGTTCGTATCTCCTGCCCTGCTGTCACCGCCTGCCTTTGCTTTTGATGCCGCAAAACACACACTGACGGCTTGTCGCCCCAAAGCACTTCTTCCACCCTTGCCTGCACCCTTACAGCTTGAAACCTTTCATTTTGCAATACCCTCAACCTCCCCTTTATTTCAGCTATTTCATCCATAGGAAAATTATTCCCACCCACCCCCACTCTACCGTGGTCAGGCAGCGAATGTTGTAGGTAGTAGGTTGGTAGACAGCAACCGCCCAGCGAGGTACTATCGTCCTGCCAAGTGAGTGTAAAACGAAACCCTGTAATTGTTTTACATGATGGTAGGATTGCTGGTGTCTCTTGTCTGTCTCATAAATATGCAAGATTACAGGTACGTCTTGCTACTTCTACTTACACTTAGGTCACACTACACATACGTGTACAAGCATATATATACACACCCCTCTGGGTTTTCTTCTATCTTCTTTCTAATTCTTGTTCTTGTTTATTTCCTCTTATCTCCATGGGGAAGTGGAACAGAATTCTTCCTTTGTAAGCCATGCGTGTTGTAAGAGGCGACTAAAATGCCGGGAGCAAGGGGCTAGTAACCCCTTCTCCTGTATATATTACTAAATTTAAAAGCAGAAACTTTAGTTTTCTTTTGGGCCACCCCGCCTCGGTGGGATACGGCTGGTGCGCTGATCTCAGTAGTAGTACCAGTTCCTAGTAACCAGTTACCAGTAACCAGTGTACCAGTAGATGACTGACTACCAACCATCTCTGCGTGAATCACTGTCTGTATTCATGTTGCTCACCACAGCAGTATTTCAAACACCCCCTCACATATGGGTACTGGGGTTAGTCAGTCTTACGAGTGAGAGCAAGGAGGCAGGTCATGGCTGTTTGGTGCTTCCCACACTATCCGCAATATACGTACTACCAGCCTATGTGAGTATTTCTTTACCCTATCCACGTGTTCGAACCCCACATGATAAATGGTGGCAGCGGTGTGGGAGCGTGGATTTAAGCTTTTTTAAGGGTATTTCAAGACGTTAGAAGACTGTTTGTGAGTAGCCGGCGGGTCAAAAGGTGAACCGTCTCACCCATCTCCAGCTACTTGCTCCCCTCACAACCTCCACCCTGTAGCCTGCAAGCCTGCTGCAGCCATTTTTCAAGCTTCCTGGCTTAGTTCGTGTGCTAATTGCTTCAATCTCCGAGGGGTTGACCCGGATTTTGCAATTAAGCCAGTCAGTAAGCCAGACTGTGGAAGTGAACACCAGTCAGCCTATCATCCAGCCTGTCTCCTGTCATCCACCTGCTCCTTCATGCTGTGTGCATCGTTACCCGTCTTCCAGTCAGCCATTCTCATGGGTTAAGCCAGTCACCCAACCCAGCTTCTAACCCAGCTGAGAGAGAGAAGTAAGCCATGCAAGTTCCTCTGAAGTATTGTTTCATGTAACGCTTTGTGCTCCCAGTTGGATGCTAAGAGTGTTCTTCACCATCCCTGTGGCATAGAGTGGCTTACAAGCCACCTTCGTGAGTGGTGAGAAGTGCGTGGCAGTGAGAGAGCACAGGGCCGTTCTGTTGCCCCCACCACCACCCACCACCACGACCACCAGCCACCCACCTCATCTACCTGTGGCTGTTTGCACCCTTGTACCGGGTCCTAATACTGTTTTGGCTCACATAATTGGTCAAGAGATTGTAGCTGAGCACCAACGATAAAGCCAGTTATGTGAGTTCACCGAGAAAGTGCATTTCTTCCAACAACAGTGAGTGTAGGAGGCGTCAGTCATCAACCTACCCTCATCACCAGTCATCCTGTCTACCACTCCAGACTTCAGTGATAATTTTCTGTTTAGAGACATTTTTCTTTCATTTAAAGACATTTGTGTGTGTGAGACATTTATAGTGAATTTCTTGTGTACTCTAAACCTTGTGTTTTCAGTGTAGACTCAGTGCTTCTTTGACTCGTTATTTTTGCAATATTTTTTGGTGTTATCGCTCATCTCATATTTTTTTTTTATCTGTTTTTGTTTTATGCTACTCTCTGTCTGTAGTAAGTATTATTGTGTAGTGTACCAGTCAGTCACTCCGTGTGAAGTGATTCATTTTTTTTTTGTATTCTTTCAGCATTGTATTCACCAGTAATTGTCATTGTATTTCATGCAGTGATATTCACCCTAATATACCAAATTATCCATTTATTTCTATGTGTACCTTTTTCTCGTATGCCAGCAGTGTCTCATTCCCTGAATTTTTTCGCAGACTGTGTACCATTATTTTTGCCAGCAAATTTTTGTCGTATCAGTCACAGCAAGATTTTGTTGTAAGAATATACTAAAATAATGAATACGTGATTAAGTGTTGTGTGCCTCACCACTTGTAAGTGTTACACTTCCGTTTTGTTCCTTGTTTTATTTTTATTCATATTTTTCATATTTCTTTGAACAAATTCACTCTTAGTGTAATTTCAATTTCTTTTTAACGTAAAGTGTTTTCTTTATTCTGTTTGAGTAAATTGTTTTGTCTAATTTACAATTATGAGTTAAAGTGTTCAATCAGTTTTTCTTCATATTTCTATTTTATTATTTAACCTGAGTTTTCCCAGTGTAACTTTATTATTGCAGTGATTATTTCTATGCCTTATTTTGTTGCACTTGCTCTGCAGTGAATTATTTTCTTTTATTGATATTTTTATGCATTATTATTCTCAGTTCATTATTGCATCTTGTTTTTCATTTTATTAATTTTCCTGATGTTGTTTTTGCATTATATTTTAATTTTGTTTATGCATTCTTAGAAAATATTTAAATTTCCCAGTTATCTCTCGTTGCATACAATTTAGTAATTTTATTTTATACTTTTTACATTGATTTAAAATTTTATTAATTAATTTCTTTATTAGCAAGAGTACAGACAGCTCATTTTGCATTTAATTCAGTCTCCAGTAATATTTTTACTTGTAAATCTCAATGTAATTTTTATCTTGTCCAGCAGTCCTTTACATTGAGTTGTCCTTCCTCTTGCAGTGTATCTTAGACATTTTTTTATTACTTCTGCAGAATTAGTTGCATCTCTTTTATTTCAATTTTAGCATTTTGTATCATTTTTATTGTTCATTATTTTTGCCTTATTTGTTCTCGTGCAACTTATTTGCCATTATGTCTCACATACCGTCAAGTGATTTAGTGAATGTCGACACTCAGACCTCTCAGGCTACTGCTGCTCCTGTCATCAGTCCTCACAGTTCCTTAGTGACTGACAGACCGACCCAGACACTGAGATACTATAGTTATACTCGTGATTCCCTTGATGCGTTACCTTTATTCAATGGCCATGTACATAGTCTTGAAGCATGGTTTACTGCCATTCGTTCTCGTGTTAATGCTCTAGTTGAAGGTCCTCCTTCAGAGGAAAGTCTTATCAGACTTGCGAAAGAAGCTCTTCATCGATCCCCTGCTGCTGTTCACGTTGTTGATCTCCTTGATATGCGAGACTTCAGGAATCTTACTAAGTGGTCACAATATGAGGAACTGATTCGTTCTTTCCTTGTACCAGTAAAAACAGCTGATCAATATGTCGTTCTTCGGGAACTTGTGAATGCTACACCCATGACTAATGAATCGTTGAGTGCCTTTGCTGTTAGGTTAGACAAACTTTTATCATCATTTATCAATGCTGTCCAGTCCTCAGCTTTTGTCCCTGACGAGGTTAAACCATTCACAGCACCGTTTGCTAAAATAGCAGCTTTTGGAGAAATCAAAGAACTAATGCCGCCTGCTTCCGTGTGTGCTTATGAGGCTAATCCTCCAACTGTGACGATGGAACCACTTACAGCCCTAAATCATGTACGTTCCTTGTGCCCCCAGGGTACTTTCCCATGTATCAAAAGTAATTTCACACCTATGCCTCAGTCTGCACCACCTCTTGTTTGCGCCACAGAGACAAATCGTGGTCGTCAACCATCTCCGCGATCACCAAGGACCAGTGTACAGAGTCATTATAAACCTCGTAGTATTCATAATACATTCAGTAACCATAGTCGGCGGACTTGTTACAACTGTGGTTTCCGTGGCCATATTGCAATTAATTGTCCTGATAGTTACCCTAAGAGACGTCGTACTGATGATGAGTACCAGTCACTGCCGTACTGTACTTATCATAGAATACATGGACATGACACATTTGAGTGCAATGCTCTATACAACCTTCAGTACTCTAGGTCTTTCCGTGGCCGTTCCAACCGCAGAACCCGTAGAGGAAACAGATATCGTGGTTCTCAAAATAATCAGAACCAGGCTCATTCTTCCAATTCTCAAAATAACCAGAACCAGGCTCATTCTTCCAATTCGGGGGAATTCGAGCGCCCCAGTCAAACCGTCCCATGGTGACAGTAGGTGATAATGAGTACACCATCCCCGTTCACAATTCCTTTGAAGCCTTAAGCAGTCTCGAGAATGACAATCCTGCTGATGATGTTGCTTCACATGTCTCTGACATAGATGATTTTGGGGATGAAGTGGAACAAATCTTTGCTGATGACAATCCACCTTTTTGTTTGCACATAACTTCCAATGCAACCATAGGCCCTATAGTGCAAGCATCTGTTCATAATGCGCCCGTTCATTTGTTCATGGACTCTGGTGCGCAAGTCAATATTATCAGGTCTAGTTTGTTTAAGGATAAGCAGTTACGACATGTCCTTCTCGTAGAACCAACTCATGTGTCCTCCCTTAGTGGAGTAGCTGGTTCTCACCTGCGTGTCCGAGGTCGGACTTCCCTCACCTTTTCTATCCAAGGTAGAGACTTCACTGCTTCCTTCCTTGTTGTCGACCAGATTACTTTCCCTGGTGACCTTCTACTGGGATTTGCTTCCATGCGAGACTTACGCATTGTGCTCGACCCTTATCGACGGCATGCCCAAATTGATGACTTGATCGTACCATTTTGGGGTTACCAGCTTGGATCCGAGATCTGCCATACTGCCGCAGAGTACGACATTCGAATTAAGTCCTTACAGGCCAGTGCATTTTCCAGTAGCGTACCCAAGCGGTCAGGCACTGATGATCCTGTCACTCCTGTCTGTGTTCCTGCAACTTCAGACTTGCAAGATAGTGTCCAGTTACCTCAAGTGTCCGAGGACGCTCTGACTACCTTGAGTGCTGAGCCTATCCCTGCAATGTCTGCTAGTTCAAGTAGTAGTTTCTCCACAGGGGACGCCTTGTCGGAAAACAATTACTTGCAACTAGTAATGCCATCTCTTGTTGATGTCACATGCCATCTGCAGAAAGACGTTTCGTTCGCAGCTAGTGCCCTCACTAGAGTGCCTGTTGTTGTTCCTAGTGTTCCAGATTGTGATAACGTCCTAGTTGACAGTGATTCTTGCAAAGTAAAAGGTCTATTTGTTGAACCACCCTTACATGTTGTAAGAGATAGTAAGATCCATTTCTTCCTAGCCAACACTTCTGGTCACAGTGTTCGTCTCAGAGCTAATACCAATCTTGTTGACCTTGTTCACTATCTTTACCCTGTTCAGGTAGAGGATGAGTTGTCACCTGACCAGTGGGTCGGTGCTATTTCTGCAGGGAAGACCTCATCCACTTCACTGGATCAATCTGTTCCACCAGTTGAGGAGAAAGACTTAGCTCCCACTGACTTCCCAGATGAAGTCAAGCGTTTGTTGACTCTGTTGAACAAACGTCATAAAGCCATTGCCTTACCAGGTGAGAAGATGGGTATAACGAACTTATTGTCCCATCGTATTCCACTTGAACCTGGTACTAGACCTATCTACATACCTGCGTACAGAATGCCTCATTCACAAGTTGCTGTCGCAGAAGAATTGATCAATCAAATGCTTGACGGTGGAGTTATTGCACCTAGTAATTCACCTTGGAATGCGCCCTTGATCCTAGTACCTAAGAAGGATGGTACTTGGCGCCCAGTAATTGACTTTAGGAAGTTAAACGCGAAAACTATTCCAGATCGCTTTCCACTCCCTGTACTGGGTGATCTTTTACATAACATCGGAGATAACAAAGTCTTTTCAACCCTGGATTTGTTACAAGGGTTTTGGCAAATCCCTCTTCACGAGGACAGCCAAGAGCTAACTGCATTCTCCACTCCTACAGGTCATTATCACTTCCTCTGTATGGCGTTTGGATTACGATCCTCCCCTATCACGTTCTCAAGGCTCATGACTAATATCTTTAGAGGTCTCATAGGTAATGCACTTATGGTGTACTTAGATGACGTAATCGTCATGTCTAAAGACGTGGATACACACTTGAAAAGACTTGATGTAGTACTTGGTAAGCTTGAAGAAGCCAATTTAAAGATCAAACTGTCTAAATGTCAATTTTTCAGATCAGAAATTAAGTTTCTTGGTCACGTAGTCACTCCTAGAGGGGTTACGACTGACCAAAGTAAAGTAACTGCAGTACTAAATTTTCCAACACCCAAAACTGCTGATGCCGTAAGATCCTTTGTGGGCTTAGCAGGTTTTTATAGATCTTTCATTGCCAATTTTTCTTCCATAGCTGCTCCTCTAACTGAGTTGCTTAAGAAAGATGCTCCTTTTGTTTGGACCTTCCGTCAAGAAAGAGCATTCCAAACTCTGAAAGAAAAGCTAACATCTGCTCCAATTTTGAAATTTCCAGATTTTTCTAAGCCCTTCTATCTGACAACTGATGCTAGTTCAATTGGCATAGGTGCCGTACTAGCTCAGAAGACCGATGGCAAGTACAACGCAGTTGCATTTGCTAGCCGAGTCCTTACGAAGGCTGAACGTAATTATACAGTAACTGAGCAAGAAGCTTTAGCAATAATATGGTCTTTAAAGCACTTCCGAGACATTATTTATCAGTACTCTGTTCATGTCTTGACAGACCATGCTCCACTGATACCTTTATTCCAGAACAAACAACCTACTGGAAGGTTAGCCAGATGGACCTTGACTATCCAAGAGTTCAATCCCACCTTTGAACACTTACCTGGCAAGTCAAATGTAGTCGCAGATGCCTTATCGTGACATGTTAGTATAGTAACTGCAGACCCTCCATTTAGTGCTGAGGATGTAAAGAATGCTCAACGAACAGATCCCATGTGGTCTGGTGTGATTCGATTCCTGCTCCAGGAAGATCTTATTCTGACTGTGAAGCCACCAGCACCCATCAGTGACTTTGTCATGAACCAAGAATTACTGTATCGAACAGCCGAGTTGGGTACTCCTAGCAGAAGAGTATACCAGTTAGTAATTCCACAGTCACTAGTGAATGTAGCCTTACAGCTAGTTCACGATGTACCAGGTGTTGCACACCCTGGTATGGATCGTTCAGTAAAACAAGCCAGATTGAAATACTTTTGGCCTCGTATAGCAACTGATATTTCTGAGTATGTTAAGAAATGTAGTGTCTGCATGCAACATAAAGGTAATGCTAATGGCCCTAATCCAATCCAAGTGTATCCAACTACTAGCGAACCGTGGGAAAGAGTTGCGCTAGATTTGCTAACTAATTTCCAATGTTCCCTCCAAGGCAACAAACATCTGTGTGTTATGGTAGACCATTTCACCAGATATTGTGAGTTAGTTCCTATTGCAGATAAGACTGCCGAGACAGTAGCTAAAGCGTTTAAAGAACGCATTATCTGCAGGCATACCACCCCTAAGTCCCTAGTAACAGATAATGGAGGTGAATTCTGTAATGAGATTCTTGAAAATTTGTGCACCTTGTACAAGATCTCTAAATCCACCATTGTTCCTCATCATCCTGCCAGCAATGGGTTAGCGGAAAGAACCAATAAGAAAGTACTTGATGTCTTGAGAGCCACTATCAATCCCAACAGTGAAACTTGGGATGAAGTTAAACCTGATGTGCAGTGTGCTATAAATTCTGCTTACAATGTTTCCATAGGTGACACTCCACATTATGCATTGTATGGTGTAGATAAACGTTTGCCTTATGAGTTGTTATATTCTAATCCGAAACCAAATTACAACCCTGATGATTTCATAGCAACTCGTACCAGCTTAGCTCAAAGTGTTTTTAGAAGAATCCGTGAAACACTTTATAAATCAACAGCAGAATTTACAAGAGTCGCAAACACTCGAGCAAAGCCATCCAAAATCAAAGTAGGTTCGAGAGTTATGCTGACTAACTTTAACAAAACGTCTGCAATGCCAAAGCTTGATCAAAAGTTTGTTGGTCCTTATCGAGTAGTTGAACATATGAAGTTAGTATGTGATGACAATGATGTTCCAACCCAGACTAATGTGACAGACTCTGAAAATCCTCCTGATCCTGTACTCTCTGCCTCTGATACTCAGTCAGACGATCAACCTGAATGTCGTTATTCCCTACGTACACGACAGGTATTGAGAAATCCTCAAGTATCATTTGTAACTTCCAATTTAGATTTGCCTCAAATACAGGATGAGTTAGCCAGTGCAACAGAGTTTGATCCTCCCAGAGATGACACACATTCTGCATATGTCAATCTTACCCTAGCAGAGTTGGGGTTAAATGTAAATAACCTGTATAGATGAATAATTACAGTATCAACTTATCAGTATTCAAGAATTTTTTTTTTGTGTTCACGTTCTCTCCGAATTTGGAGAGTTGGCAGTCTAGATTTGAGTGCACCGAATCTGCCTTTCTGTTAAACACTTCTTTCTTTGTATATATTTCTTCCTCAGAATCCGTAGATCACATGAATACTGATCGATCGATCAAATTTTTTTTTATCACTTCTATTGTGTAATCCCAATGTTGAGTTTCATTAGTTGAGTTGTGCTATATTATACCTTGTATTGCATTACAGTTTCAGTTACATAAGCTTCCATTCCAATATTCTACTTATGTATGTTATAATGTTCAATTGTTGTGTACTTTGACATTGTATAGAATCAGCCCAAGCCGTATACCTGCCATCTCTAGTTTGTATTAGTTGTATATCGGGACGACATACGTTAGCGTCGCCGAGCTCTCAGTAGTAGTACCAGTTCCTAGTAACCAGTTACCAGTAACCAGTGTACCAGTAGATGACTCACTACCTACCGTCTCTGCGTGAATCACTGTCTGTATTCATATTGCTGACCACAGCAGTATTTCAAACACCCCCTCACATATGGGTACTGGGGTTAGTCAGTCTTACGAGTGAGAGCAAGGAGGCAGGTCACGGCTGTTTGGCGCTTCCCACACTATCCGCAATATACGTACTACCAGCCTACGTGAGTATTTCTTTACCCTATCCACGTGTTCGAACCCCACATGATATTGAAAGAAGAAAGAAGAAGTGTGTGTGTGTGTGTGTGTGTGTGTGTGTGTGTGTGTGCAGGTTTGTATAGTGTAATATCGAGTAGATGAGCCACTGATACACTACTGTGTAACAAGTGGTGGGCGTGGCTACATTATTGACAGTCGCTGATAGCACTAGTAGTCACATTGACATAGTTCAGATCGTCCAGAAAACGCTGCTACACTCTTATAAACATAACTTACACTGTCATTGTGGTCGGTCAGGAGGAAGGCCTAAACATTTGTTGTATACGAGGAAAAAATATAGGATAGCTTCAATATATTTATTTCTGGCAGGATGTGGTTTCCAAGGAAACATCACCTGAGGTCGAGCATTAGTCCTCCTCCTTGTGCTTGACAATCACAAGTAAACTAATATTACAGTTCCATGGGTTCATACGCCTGACTCAAAAGAGGAGAAGCAGATTATATAACAAATTACAGTTTAATAACCAAAAATAATATTATAAACTTAAATACAAGACCTGCAAATTTAGTATTCACTCATAACCCAGCCCACAGTCTTTTCCTTTGCTTTCTAGACTCTTTTTATCAAGTACCACATCCCTAGCGCCTCCCCCACACACATCCCTAACTCCCCCCATATATCCCTAGCGCCCACACACACATCTCTAGCGCCCCAACACATCCTTAGCGCCCCACACACATCCCTAGCGCCTCCCCCACACACATCCCTAGTGCCCAACACATATTCCCAGCGCCCCCACACTCATCCATAGCCCTTCCTCCACATATCGCTAGCGCCCCCACACACATCCCTAGCTCCTCCACACAAATCCCTAACGCCCCCACACACATCAATAGAATCCCCCACACAACCCTAGCACCCCAACACATCCCTAGCGCCCCAACACATCCCTAGCACAATAACACATCCCTAGCGCCCCAACACATCCCTAGCACCCCAACACATCCATAGCGCCCCAACACATCCCTAGCGCCCCAACACATCCATAGCGCCCCCACACATGTCCCTAGCACCCCCCACACACATCCATAGCGCCTCCACACACATCCCTAGCACCCCCACACACACGCCCCTAGCGCCCCCACACGCACATCCCTAGCACCCCCACACACACATCCCTAGCACCCCCACACACACATCCCTAGCACCCCCACACACACACATCCCTAGCGCCCCCACACACACATCCCTAGCACCCCCACACACACATCGCTAGCACCCCCACACACACATCCCTATCACCCCCACACACACATCCCTAGCGCCCCCACACACACATCCCTAGCACCCCTACACACACATCCCTAGCACCCCCACACACAGATCCCTAGCACCCCCACACACACATCCCTAGCACCCCCACACACACATCCCTAGCACCCCCACACACACATCCCTAGCGCCCCCACACACACACCCCTAGCACCCCCACACACACATCCCTAACGCCTCCACACACACATCCCTAGCACCCCCACACACACATCCCTAGCACCCCCACACACACATCCCTAGCACCCCCACACACACATCCCTAGCACCCCCACACACATCCCTAGCGCCCCCACACACACATCCCTAGCGCCCACACACACACATCCCTACCCACACACACATCCCTACCCACACACACACATCCCTAGCGCCCCACACACACATCCCTAGCACCCCCACACACACATCCCTAGCACCCCCACACACACATCCCTAGCACCCCCACACACACATCCCTAGCACCCCACACACACATCCCTAGAACCCCCACACACACATCCCTAGCGCCCCCACACACACATCCCTAGCACCCACCCACACACATCCCTAGCACCCCCACACACACCTCCCTAGCACCCCCACACAAACATCCCTAGCACCCCCACACACACATCCCTAGCGAAGCCACACACACATCCCTAGCACCCCCACACACACATCCCTAGCACCCCCACACACACATCCCTACGCCCCCACACACATCCCTAGCGCCCCCACACACACATCCCTAGCACCCCCACACACACATCCCTAGCACCCCCACACACACATCCCTAGCATCCCCACACACACATCCCTAGCGCCCCCACACACACATCCCTAGCGCCCCCACACACACATCCCTTGCGCCCCCACACACACATCCCTAGCACCACCACACACACATCCCTAGCACCCCCACACACACATCCCTAGCCCCCCCACACACACATCCCTAGCACCCCCCACATACATCCCTAGCGCCCCCACACACACATCCCTAGCACCCCCACACACACATCCCTAGCATCCCCACACACAAATCCCTAGCGCCCCCACATACACATCCCTAGCATCCCCACACACACATCCCTAGCACCACCACACACACATCCCAAGCACCCCCACACACACATCCCTAGCGCCCCCACACACACATCCCTAGCGCCCCCACACACACATCCCTAGCACCCCCACACACACATCCCTAGCACCCCCACACACACATCCCTAGCACCCCCACACGCACATCCCTAGCGCCCCCACACACACATCCCTAGCGCCCCCACACACACATCCCTAGCACCCCCACACACACATCCCTAGCGCCCCCACACACACATCCCTAGCGCCCCCCCACACACATCCCTAGCGCCCCCACACACACATCCCTAGCACCCGCACACACACATCCCTAGCTCCCCCACACACACATCCCTAGCACCCCCACACACACATCCCTAGTACCCCACACACACATCCCTACCCCCACACACACATCCCTACCCACACACACATCCCTACGCCCACACACACATCCCTACGCCCACACACATCCCTACGCCCACACACACATCCCTACGCCCACACACACATCCCTACCCCCACACACACATCCCTACCCACACACACATCCCTAGCACACCCACACACACATCCCTAGCGCCCATACACACACAACCCTAGCGCCCCCACACACACATCCCTAGCGCCCCCACACACACATCCCTAGCGCCCCCACACACACATCCCTAGCCCCCCCCCACACACATCCCTAGCACCCCCACACACACACGCCCCTAGCGCCCCTCCACACACATCCCTAGCGCCCCCACACACACATCCCTAGCACCCTCACACACACATCCCTAGCACCCCCACACACACATCCCTAGCACCCCCACACACACATCCCTAGCTCCCCCACACACACATCCCTAGCACCCCCCCACACACATCCCTAACACCCCCACACACACATCCCTAGCACCCTCACACACACATCCCTAGCTCCCATACACACACATCCCTAGCGCCCCCACACACACATCCTTAGCACACCCACACACACATCCCTAGAGCCCATACACACACATCCCTAGCGCCCCAACACACACATCCCTAGCGCCCCCACACACACATCCCTAGCACCCCCACACACACACGTCCCTAGCGCCCCCACACACACATCCCTAGCGCCCCCACACACACATCCCTAGCGCCCCACACACACGCCCCAAGCGCCCCCACACACACGCCCCTAGCGCCCCCACACACACATCCCTATCGCCCCCACACACACATCCCTAGCGCCCCCACACACACGCCCCTAGCGCCCCCACACACACATCCCTAGCGCCCCCACACACACATCCCTAGCGCCCCCACACACACATCCCTACGCCAACACACACATCCCTAGCACCCCCACACACACACGCCCCTAGCGCCCCCACACACACATCCCTAGCGCCCCCACACACACATCCCTAGCGCCCCCACACACACGCCCCTAGCGCCCCCACACACACGCCCCTAGCGCCCCCACACACACATCCCTAGCGCCCCCACACACACATCCCTAGCGCCCCTACACACACGCCTCTAGCGCCCCCACACACACCCCCCTAGCGCCCCCACACACACATCCCTAGCGCCCCCACACACACATCCCTAGCGCCCCCACACACACGCCCCTAGCGCCCCCACACACACGCCCCTAGCGCCCCCACACACACATCCCTAGCGCCCCCACACACACATCCCTAGAGCCCCCACACACACGCCCCTAGCGCCCCCACACACACATCCCTAGCGCCCCCACACACACATCCCTAGCGCCCCCACACACACATCCCTAGCGCCCCCACACACACATCCCTCGCACCCCCCCACACACACGCCCCTAGCGCCCCCACACACACATCCCTAGCGCCCCCACACACACATCCCTAGCGCCCCCACACACACGCCCCTAGCGCCCCCACACACACATCCCTAGCGCCCCCACACACACATCCCTAGCGCCCCCACACACACATCCCTAGCGCCCCCACACACACGCCCCTAGCGCCCCCACACACACGCCCCTAGCGCCCCCACACACACATCCCTAGCGCCCCCACACACACATCCCTAGCGCCCCCCACACACGCCCCTAGCGCCCCCACACACACGACCCTAGCGCCCCCCCACACACATCCCTAGCGCCCCCACACACACATCCCTAGTGCCCCCACACACACGCCCCTAGCGCCCACACACACACATCCCTAGCGCCCCCACACACACATCCCTAGCGCCCCCACACACACCACCCTAGCGCCCCCACACACACAACCCTAGCACCCCCACACACACGCCCCTAGCACACACACATCCCTAGCGCCCCCACACACACATCCCTAGCGCCCCCACACACACTTCCCTAGCGCCCCCACACACACTACCCTAGCTCCCCCACACACACATCCCTAGCGCCCCCACACACACATCCCTAGCGCCCCCTCACACACAGCCCTAGCGCCCCCACACACACGCGCCCCCACACACACTCCCCTAGCGCCCCCACACACACATCCCTAGCGCCCCCACACACACATCCCTAGCGCCCCCACACACACGCCCCTAGCGCCCCCACACACACGCCCCTAGCGCCCCCACACACACATCCCTAGCGCCCCCACACACACATCCCTAGCGCCCCCACACACACATCCCTAGCACCCCCACACACACGCCCCTAGCGCCCCCACACACACACCCCTAGCGCCCCCACACACACATCCCTAGCGCCCCCACACACACATCCCTAGCGCCCCCCCACACACGACCCTAGCGCCCCCCCACACACATCCCTAGCGCCCCCACACACACATCCGTAGCGCCCCCACACACACGCCCCTAGCGCCCCCACACACACGCCCCTAGCGCCCCCACACACACATCCCTAGCGCCCCCACACACACATCCCTAGCGCCCCCACACACACGCCCCTAGCGCCCCCACACACACGCCCCTAGCGCCCCCACACACACATCCCTAGCGCCCCCACACACACATCCCTAGCGCCCCCACACACACGACCCTAGCGCCCCCACACACACATCCCCTAGCACCCCCACACACCCATCCCTAGCGCCCCCACACACACATCCCTAGCGCCCCCCCACACACGCCCCTAGCGCCCCCACACACACGCCCCTAGCGCCCCCACACACACATCCCTAGCGCCCCCACACACACGCCCCTAGTGCCCCCACACACACGCCCCTAGCGCCCACACACACACATCCCTAGCGCCCCCACGCACACATCCCTAGGGCCCCCACACACACGCCCCTAGCGCCCCCACACACACGCCCCTAGTGCCCCCAGACCCACGCCCCTAGCACCCCCACACACACATCCCTAGCGCCTCCACACACACATCCCTAGCGCCCCCACACACACATCCCTAGCGCCCCCACACACACATCCCTAGCACCCCCACACACACGCCCCTAGCGCCCCCACACACACGCCCCTAGCGCCCCCACACACACATCCCTAGCGCCCCCACGCACACATCCCTAGCGCCCCTAGCACACACACGCCCCTACACACACACGCCCCTCCCTAGCGCCCCACACACACATCCCTAGCGCCCCCACACACACGCCCCTAGCGCCCCCACACACACATCCCTAGCGCCCCCACACACACGCCCCTAGCGCCCCCACACACACATCCCTAGCGCCCCCACACACACATCCCTAGCGCCCCCACACACACATCCCTAGCGCCCCCACACACACGCCCCTAGCGCCCCCACACACACATCCCTAGCGCCCCACACACACATCCCTAGCGCCCCCACACACACGCCCCTAGCGCCCCCACACACACGCCCCTAGCGCCCCCACACACACATCCCTAGCGCCCCCACACACACATCCCTAGCGCCCCCACACACACGCCCCTAGCGCCCCCACACACACATCCCTAGCGCCCCCACACACACATCCCTAGCGCCCCCACACACACATCCCTAGCGCCCCCACACACACATCCCTAGCACCCCCACACACACACGCCCCTAGCGCCCCCACACACATATCCCTAGCGCCCCCACACACACATCCCTAGCGCCCCCACACACACGCCCCTAGCGCCCCCACACACACGCCCCTAGCGCCCCCACACACACATCCCTAGCGCCCCCACACACACATCCCTAGCGCCCCCACACACACGCCTCTAGCGCCCCCACACACACGCCCCTAGCGCCCCCCCACACACATCCCTAGCGCCCCCACACACACATCCCTAGCGCCCCCCCACACACGCCCCTAGCGCCCCCACACACACGCCCCTAGCGCCCCCACACACACATCCCTAGCGCCCCCACACACACGCCCCTAGTGCCCCCACACACACGCCCCTAGCGCCCACACACACACATCCCTAGCGCCCCCACTCACACTTCCCTAGGGCCCCCACACACACGCCCCTAGCGCCCCCACACACACGCCCCTAGCGCCCCCACACACACGCCCCTAGCACCCCCACACACACATCCCTAGCGCCTCCACACACACATCCCTAGCGCCCCCACACACACGCCCCTAGCGCCCCCCCACACACATCCCTAGCACCCCCACACACACGCCCCTAGCGCCCCCACACACACGCCCCTAGCGCCCCCACACACACATCCCTAGCGCCCCCACACACACATCCCTAGCGCCCCCACACACACGCCCCTAGCGCCCCCACACACACATCCGTAGCGCCCCCACACACACGCCCCTAGCGCCCCCACACACACGCCCCTAACACCCCCACACACACATCCCTAGCGCCCCCACACACACGCCTTTAGCGCCCCCACACACACGCCCCTAGCGCCCCCACACACACTCCCCTAGCGCCCCCACACACACGCCCCTAGCACCCCCACACACACATCCCTAGCGCCCCCACACCCACATCCCTCGCGCCCCCACACACACGCCCCTAGCGCCCCCACACACACGCCCCTAGCACCCCCACACACACATCCCTAGCGCCCCCACACACACATCCCCAGCGCCCCCACACACACGCCCCTAGCACCCCCACACACACATCCCTAGCGCCCCCACACACACGCCCCTAGCACCCCCACACACACATCCCTAGCGCCCCCACACACACATCCCTAGCGCCCCCACACACACGCCCCTAGCACCCTCACACACACGCCCCTAGCACCCCCACACACACATCCCTAGCGCCCCCACACACACGCCCCTAGCGCCCCCACACACACGCCCCTAGCACCCCCACACACACATCCCTAGCACCCCCACACACACGCCCCTAGCACCTCCACACACACGCCCCTAGCACCCCCACACACACATCCCTAGCACCCCCACACACACGCCCCTAGCGCCTCCACACACACATCCCTAGCACCCCCACACACACATCCGTAGCGCCCCCACACACACGCCCCTAGCGCCCCCACACACACGCCCCTAGCACCCCCACACACACATCCCTAGCACCCCCACACATACACCCCTAGCGCCTCCACACACACATCCCTAGCGCCCCCACACACACGCCCCTAGCGCCCCCACACACACGCCCCTAGCACCCCCACACACACATCCCTAGCACCCCCACACACACGCCCCTAGCGCCTCCACACACACATCCCTAGCACCCCCACACACACATCCCTAGCGCCCCCACACACACGCCCCTAGCACCACCACACTCACATCCCTAGCGCCCTCACACACACGCCCCTAGCACCCCCACACACACATCCCTAGCGCCCCCACACACACGCCCCTAGCGCCCCCACACACACATCCCTAGCGCCCCCACACACACGCCCCTAGCGCCCCCACACACACGCCCCTAGCACCCCCACACACACATCCCTAGCGCCCCCACACACACGCCCCTAGGACCCCCACACACACATCCCTAGCGCCCTCACACACACGCCCCTAGCACCCCCACACACACATCCCTAGCGCCCCCACACACACGCCCCTAGCACCCCCACACACACATCCCTAGCGCCCTCACACACACGCCCCTAGCGCCCCCACACACACATCCCTAGCGCCCCCACACACACATCCCTAGCGCCCCCACACACACGCCCCTAGCGCCCCCACACACACGCCCCTAGCACCCCCACACACACATCCCTAGCGCCCTCACACACACGCCCCTAGCGCCCCCACACACACATCCCTAGCGCCCCCACACACACATCCCTAGCGCCCCCACACACACGCCCCTAGCACCCCCACACACACATCCCTAGCGCCCTCACACACACGCCCCTAGCGCCCCCACGCACACGCCCCTAGGGCCCCCACACACACATCCCTAGCGCCCCCACACACACATCCCTAGCGCCCCCACACACACGCCTCTAGCGCCCCCACACACACGCCCCTAGCGCCCCCACACACACATCCCTAGCGCCCCCACACACACATCCCTAGCGCCCCCCCACACACGCCCCTAGCGCCCCCACACACACGCCCCTAGCGCCCCCACGCACACATCCCTAGGGCCCCCACACACACGCCCCTAGTGCCCCCACACACACGCCCCTAGCGCCCACACACACACATCCCTAGCGCCCCCACGCACACATCCCTAGGGCCCCCACACACACGCCCCTAGCGCCCCCACACACACGCCCCTAGCGCCCCCACACACACGCCCCTAGCACCCCCACACACACATCCCTAGCGCCTCCACACACACATCCCTAGCGCCCCCACACACACGCCCCTAGCGCCCCCACACACACATCCCTAGCACCCCCACACACACGCCCCTAGCGCCCCCACACACACCGCCCTAGCGCCCCCACACACACATCCCTAGCGCCCCCACACACACATCCCTAGCGCCCCCACACACACGCCCCTAGCGCCCCCACACACACATCCGTAGCGCCCCCACACACACGCCCCTAGCGCCCCCACACACACGCCCCTAACACCCCCACACACACATCCCTAGCGCCCCCACACACACGCCTTTAGCGCCCCCACACACACGCCCCTAGCGCCCCCACACACACGCCCCTAGCGCCCCCACACACACGCCCCTAGCACCCCCACACACACATCCCTAGCGCCCCCACACACACATCCCTAGCGCCCCCACACACACGCCCCTAGCGCCCCCACACACACGCCCCTAGCACCCCCACACACACAACCCTAGCGCTCCCACACACACATCCCCAGCGCCCCCACACACACGCCCCTAGCACCCCCACACACACATCCCTAGCGCCCCCACACACACGCCCCTAGCACCCCCACACACACATCCCTAGCGCCCCCACACACACATGCCTAGCGCCCCCACACACACGCCCCTAGCACCCTCACACACACGCCCCTAGCACCCCCACACACACATCCCTAGCGCCCCCACACACACGCCCCTAGCGCCCCCACACACACGCCCCTAGCACCCCCACACACACATCCCTAGCACCCCCACACAAACGCCCCTAGCACCTCCACACACACGCCCCTAGCACCCCCACACACACATCCCTAGCACCCCCACACACACGCCCCTAGCGCCTCCACACACACATCCCTAGCACCCCCACACACACATCCGTAGCGCCCCCACACACACGCCCCTAGCGCCCCCACACACACGCCCCTAGCACCCCCACACACACATCCCTAGCACCCCCACACACACGCCCCTAGCGCCTCCACACACACATCCCTAGCGCCCCCACACACACGCCCCTAGCGCCCCCACACACACGCCCCTAGCACCCCCACACACACATCCCTAGCACCCCCACACACACGCCCCTAGCGCCGCCACACACACATCCCTAGCACCCCCACACACACATCCCTAGCGCCCCCACACACACGCCCCTAGCACCCCCACACTCACATCCCTAGCGCCCTCACACACACGCCCCTAGCACCCCCACACACACATCCCTAGCGCCCCCACACACACGCCCCTAGCACCCCCACACACACATCCCTAGCGCCCCCACACACACTCCCCTAGCGCCCCCACACACACGCCCCTAGCACCCCCACACACACATCCCTAGCGCCCCCACACACACGCCCCTAGGACCCCCACACACACATCCCTAGCGCCCTCACACACACGCCCCTAGCACCCCCACACACACATCCCTAGCGCCCCCACACACACGCCCCTAGCACCCCCACACACACATCCCTAGCGCCCTAACACACACGCCCCTAGCTCCCCCACACACACATCCCTAGCTCCCCCACACTCACTTCCCTAGCGCCCCCACACACACGCCCCTAGCACCCCCACACACACAACCCTAGCACCCCCACACACATACGAACACACCTCTTTCTTGGTATCAGGTTTACTGTAAATTCAAAACAACAATTAATCTAACACTATAAACAAATATTAACATAATAGACCAAGTTATTTAACAATATGAAAGGGAAAATTTACATCTCATTTACAACTACATTGTCTTCACAATTTTGAAGTGATGGATGTGTTTGGTGCAGCAACATCACCTTCTCAACATCAGTCTTGACGGAACTAACAAGTCTTAGATCCCAGAGAACCTTAACTCTCAGTCTGTTTCTTAACTTATAATGAAGGTTGACGAGTGTACTGAAGCTTCCCTTGACGAGTGTACTGAAGCTTCCCTTGACGAGTGTACTGAAGCTTCCCTTGACGAGTGTACTGAAGCTTCCCTTGACGAGTGTACTGAAGCTTCCCTTGACGAGTTTACTGAAGCTTCCCTTGACGAGTGTACTGAAGCTTCCCTTGACGAGTGTACTGAAGCTTCCCTTGACGAGTGTACTAAAGCTTCGCTTGACGAGTGTACTGAAGCTTCCCTTGACGAGTGTACTGAAGCTTCCCTTGACGAGTGTACTGAAGCTTCCCTTGACGAGTGTACTGAAGCTTCCCTTGACGAGTGAACTGAAGCTTCCCTTGACGAGTGTACTGAAGCTTCCCTTGACGAGTGTACTGAAGCTTCCCTTGACGAGTGTACTGAAGCTTCCCTTGACGAGTGTACTGAAGCTTCCCTTGACGAGTGTACTGAAGCTTCCCTTGACGAGTGTACTGAAGCTTCCCTTGACGAGTGTACTGAAGCTTCCCTTGACGAGTGTACTGAAGCTTCCCTTGACGAGTGTACTGAAGCTTCCCTTGAAGAGTGTACTGAAGTTTCCCTTGACGAGTGTACTGAAGCTTCCCTTGAATAGTGTACTGAAGCTTCCCTTGACGAGTGTACTGAAGCTTCCCTTGACAAGTGTACTGAAGCTTCCCTTGACGAGTGCACTGAAGCTTCCCTTCACGAGTGTACTGAAGCTTCCCTTGACGAGTGTACTGAAGCTTCCCTTGACGAGTGTACTGAAGCTTCCCTTGATGAGTGTACTGAAGCTTCCCTTGACGAGTGTACTGAAGCTTCTTTTGACGAGTGCACTGAAGCTTCCCTTGACGAGTGTACTGAAGCTTCCCTTGACGAGTTTACTGAAGCTTCCCTTGACGAGTGTACTGAAGCTTCCCTTGACGAGTGTACTGAAGCTTCCCTTGACGAGTGTACTAAAGCTTCGCTTGACGAGTGTACTGAAGCTTCCCTTGACGAGTGTACTGAAGCTTCCCTTGACGAGTGTACTGAAGCTTCCCTTGACGAGTGTACTGAAGCTTCCCTTGACGAGTGAACTGAAGCTTCCCTTGACGAGTGTACTGAAGCTTCCCTTGACGAGTGTACTGAAGCTTCCCTTGACGAGTGTACTCAAGCTTCCCTTGACGAGTGTACTGAAGCTTCCCTTGACGAGTGTACTGAAGCTTCCCTTGACGAGTGTACTGAAGCTTCCCTTGACGAGTGTACTGAAGCTTACCTTGACGAGTGTACTGAAGCTTCCCTTGACGAGTGTACTGAAGCTTCCCTTGACGAGTGTACTGAAGCTTTCTTGACGAGTGTACTGAAGCTTCCCTTGACGAGTGTACTGAAGCTTCCCTTGACGAGTGTAGTGAAGCTTCCCTTGACGAGTGTACTGAAGCTTCCCTTGACGAGTGAACTGAAGCTTCCCTTGACGAGTGAACTGAAGCTTCCCTTGACGAGTGTACTGAAGCTTTTCTTGACGAGTGTACTGAAGCTTCCCTTGACGAGTGTACTGAAGCTTCCCTTGACGAGTGTACTGAAGCTTCTCTTGACGAGTGTACTGAAGCTTCCCTTGACGAGTGTACTGAAGCTTCCCTTGACGAGTGTACTGAAGGTTCCCTTGACGAGTGTACTGAAGCTTCCCTTGACGAGTGTACTGAAGCTTCCCTTGACGAGTGTAATGAAGCTTCCATTGACGAGTGTACTGAAGCTTCGCTTGACGAATGTACTGAAGCTTCCCTTGACGAGTGTACTGAAGCTTCCCTTGACGAGTGTATTGAAGCTTCCCTTGACGAGTGTACTGAAGCTTCCCTTGACGAGTGTATTGAAGCTTCCCTTGACGAGTGTACTGAAGCTTCCCTTGACGAGTGTACTGAAGCTTCGCTTGACGAGTGTACTGAAGCTTCCCTTGACGAGTGTACTGAAGCTTCCCTTGACGAGTGTACTGAAGCTTCCCTTGACGAGTGTACTGAAGCTTCCCTTGACGAGTGTACTGAAGCTTCCCTTGACGAGTGTACTGAAGCTTCCCTTGACGAGTGCACTGAAGCTTCCCTTGACGAGTGTACTGAAGCTTCCCTTGAAGAGTGTACTGAAGCTTCCCTTGACGAGTGTACTGAAGCTTCCCTTGAAGAGTGTACTGAAACTTCCCTTGACGAGTGTACTGAAGCTTCCCTTGACAAGTGTACTGAAGCTTCCCTTGACGAGTGTACTGAAGCTTCCCTTGACGAGTGTACTGAAGCTTCCCTTGACGAGTGTACTGAAGCTTCCCTTGACGAGTGTACTGAAGCTTCCCTTGATGAGTGTACTGAAGCTTCCCTTGACGAGTGTACTGAAGCTTCTTTTGACGAGTGCACTGAAGCTTCCCTTGACGAGTGTACTGAAGCTTTCCTTGACGAGTTTACTGAAGCTTCCCTTGACGAGTGTACTGAAGCTTCCCTTGACGAGTGTACTGAAGCTTCCTTTGACGAGTGTACTAAAGCTTCGCTTGACGAGTGTACTGAAGCTTCCCTTGACGAGTGTACTGAAGCTTCCCTTGACGAGTGTACTGAAGCTTCCCTTGACGAGTGTACTGAAGCTTCCCTTGACGAGTGAACTGAAGCTTCCCTTGACGAGTGTACTGAAGCTTCCCTTGACGAGTGTACTGAAGCTTCCCTTGACGAGTGTACTCAAGCTTCCCTTGACGAGTGTACTGAAGCTTCCCTTGACGAGTGTACTGAAGCTTCCCTTGACGAGTGTACTGAAGCTTCCCTTGACGAGTGTACTGAAGCTTACCTTGACGAGTGTACTGAAGCTTCCCTTGACGAGTGTACTGAAGCTTCCCTTGACGAGTGTACTGAAGCTTTCTTGACGAGTGTACTGAAGCTTCCCTTGACGAGTGTACTGAAGCTTCCCTTGACGAGTGTAGTGAAGCTTCCCTTGACGAGTGTACTGAAGCTTCCCTTGACGAGTGTACTGAAGCTTCCCTTGACGAGTGAACTGAAGCTTCCCTTGACGAGTGTACTGAAGCTTTTCTTGACGAGTGTACTGAAGCTTCCCTTGACGAGTGTACTGAAGCTTCCCTTGACGAGTGTACTGAAGCTTCTCTTGACGAGTGTACTGAAGCTTCCCTTGACGAGTGTAATGAAGCTTCCATTGACGAGTGTACTGAAGCTTCGCTTGACGAATGTACTGAAGCTTCCCTTGACGAGTGTATTGAAGCTTCCCTTGACGAGTGTACTGAAGCTTCCCTTGACGAGTGTACTGAAGCTTCCCTTGACGAGTGTACTGAAGCTTCGCTTGACGAGTGTACTGAAGCTTCCCTTGACGAGTGTACTGAAGCTTCCCTTGACGAGTGTACTGAAGCTTCCCTTGACGAGTGAACTGAAGCTTCCCTTGACGAGTGAACTGAAGCTTCCCTTGACGAGTGTACTGAAGCTTCCCTTGACGAGTGTACTGAAGCTTCCCTTGACGAGTGTACTGAAGCTTCCCTTGACGAGTGTACTGAAGCTTCCCTTGACGAGTGTACTGAAGCTTCCCTTGACGAGTGTACTGAAGCTTCCCTTGACGAGTGTACTAAAGCTTCCCTTGACGAGTGTACTGAAGCTTCCCTTGACGAGTGTACTGAAGCTTCCCTTGACGAGTGTACTGAAGCTTCCCTTGACGAGTGAACCGAAGCTTCCCTTGACGAGTGTACTGAATCTTCCCTTGACAAGTGTACTGAAGCTTCCCTTGACGAGTGTACTGAAGCTTCCATTGACGAGTGTACTGAAGCTTCCCTTGACGAGTGTACTGAAGCTTCCCTTGACGAGTGTACTGAAGCTTCCCTTGACGAGTGCACTGAAGCTTCCTTTGACGAGTGTACTGAAGCTTCCCTTGACGAGTGTACTGAAGCTTCCCTTGACGAGTGTACTGAAGCTTCCCTTGACGAGTGTACTGAAGCTTCCCTTGACGAGTGTACTGAAGCTTCCCTTGACGAGTGAACTGAAGCTTCCCTTGACGAGTGAACTGACGTTTCCCTTGACGAGTGTACTGAAGCTTCCCTTGACGAGTGTACTGAAGCTTCCCTTGACGAGTGTACTGAAGCTTCCCTTGACGAGTGAACTGAAGCTTCCCTTGACGAGTGTACTGAAGCTTCCCTTGACGAGTGTACTGAAGCTTCCCTCGACGAGTGTACTGAAGCTTCCCCTGACGTGTGTACTGAAGCTTCCCTTGACGAGTGTACTGAAGCTTCCCTTGACGAGTGTACTGAAGCTTCCCTTGACGAGTGTACTGAAGCTTCCCTTGACGAGTGTACTGAAGCTTCCCTTGACGAGTGAACTGAAGCTTCCCTTGACGAGTGAACTGAAGCTTCCCTTGACGAGTGTACTGAAGCTTCCCTTGACGAGTGTACTAAAGCTTCCCTTGACGAGTGTACTGAAGCTCCCCTTGACGAGTGAACTGAAGCTTCCCTTGACGAGTGAACTGAAGCTTCCCTTGAAGAGTGAACTGAAGCTTCCCTTGACGAGTGTACTGAAGCTTCCCTTGACGAGTGTACTGAAGCTTCCCTTGACGAGTGAACTGAAGCTTCCCTTGACCAGTGTACTGAAGCTTCCCTTGACGAGTGTACTGAAGCTTCCCTTGACGAGTGTACTGAAGCTTCCCTTGACGAGTGTACTGAAGCTTCCCTTGACGAGTGTACTGAAGCTTCCCTTGACGAGTGTACTGAAGCTTCCCTTGACGAGTGTACTGAAGCTTCCCTTGACGAGTGTACTGAAGCTTCCCTTGACGAGTGTGCTGAAGCTTCCCTTGACGAGTGTACTGAAGCTTCCCTTGACGAATGTACTGAAGCTTTCCTTGACGAGTGTACTGAAGCTTCCCTTGACGAGTGTACTGAAGCTTCCCTTGACGAGTGTACTTAAGCTTCCCTTGACGAGTGTACTGAAGCTTCCCTTGACGAGTGTACTGAAGCTTCCCTTGACGAGTGTACTGAAGCTTCCCTTGACGAGTGTACTGAAGCTTCCCTTGACGAGTGTACTGAAGCTTCCCTTGACGAGTGTACTGAAGCTTCCCTTGACGAGTGTACTGAAGCTTCCCTTGACGAGTGTACTGAAGCTTCCCTTGAGGAGTGTACTGAAGCTTCCCTTGACGAGTGTACTGAAGCTTCCCTTGACGAGTGTACTGAAGCTTCCCTTGACGAGTGTACTGAAGCTTCCCTTGACGAGTGTACTGAAGGTTCACTTGACGAGTGTACTGAAGCTTCCCTTGACGAGTGTACTGAAGCTTCGCTTGACGAGTGTACTGAAGCTTCCCTTGACGAGTGTACTGAAGCTTCCCTTGACGAGTGTACTGAAGCTTCCCTTGACGAGTGTACTGAAGCTTCCCTTGACGAGTGTACTGAAGCTTCCCTTGACGAGTGTACTGAAGCTTCGCTTGACGAGTGAACAGAAGCTTCCCTTGACGAGTGTACTGAAGCTTCCCTTGACGAGTGTATTGAAGCTTCCCTTGACGAGTGTACTGAAGCTTCCCTTGACGAGTGTACTGAAGCTTCCCTTGACGAGTGTACTGAAGCTTCCCTTGACGAGTGTACTGAAGCTTCCCTTGACGAGTGTACTGAAGCTTCTCTTGACGAGTGTCCTGAAGCTTCCCTTGACGAGTGTACTGAAGCTTCCCTTGACGAGTGTACTGAAGCTTCCCTTGACGAGTGTACTGAAGCTTCCCTTGACGAGTGTACTGAAGCTTCCCTTGACGAGTGTACTGAAGCTTCCCTTGACGAGTGTACTGAAGCTTCCCTTGACGAGTGAACTGAAGCTTCCCTTGACGAGTGTACTGAAGCTTCCCTTGACGAGTGTACTGAAGCTTCCCTTGACGAGTGTACTGACGCTTCCCTTGACGAGTGTACTGAAGCTTCCCTTGACGAGTGTACTGAAGCTTCCCTTGACGAGTGTACTGAAGCTTCCCTAGACTAAATATGATATTGGGAAGGTAATAAAGTGCGTCTTTTGTTTGTTCCACAGTGAATGGTGGTGGTCACAGTGCAGGGTGGTGGTCACAGTGCAGGGTGGTGGTCACAGTGCAGGGTGGTGGTCACAGTGCTGGCTGGTGGTCACAGTGCAGGGTGGTGGTCACAGTGCTGGCAGGTGGTCACAGTGCAAGGCGGTGGTCAGAGTTCAGGGTGGTGGTCACAGTTCTGGCTGATGGTTAGAGTGCTGGCTGGTGGTCACAGTGCAAGATGGTGGTCACAGTGCAGGGTGGTGGTCACAGTGCAGGGTGGTGGTCACAGTGCAGGGTGGTGGTCACAGTGCTGGCAGGTGGTCACAGTGCAAGGCGGTGGTCAGAGTTCAGGGTGGTGGTCACAGTGCTGGCAGGTGGTCACAGTGCAAGGCGGTGGTCAGAGTTCAGGGTGGTGGTCACAGTTCTGGCTGATGGTTAGAGTGCTGGCTGGTGGTCACAGTGCAAGATGGTGGTCACAGTGCAGGGTGGTGGTCACAGTGCAGGGTGGTGGTCACAGTGCAGGGTGGTGGTCACAGTGCTGGCAGGTGGTCACAGTGCAAGGCGGTGGTCAGAGTTCAGGGTGGTGGTCACAGTTCTGGCTGATGGTTAGAGTGCTGGCTGGTGGTCACAGTGCAAGATGGTGGTCACAGTGCAAGGTGGTGGTCACAGTGCAGGGTGGTGGTCACAGTGCAGGGTGGTGGTCACAGTGCTGGCTGGTGGTCACAGTGCAGGGTGGTGGCCACAGTGCAGGGTGGTGGTCACAGTGTTGGGTGGTGGTCACAGTGCAGGGTAGGGGTCACATTGCAAGGTGGTGGTCACTGTGCATGGTGGTGCTCACAGTGCTGGCTTGTGATCACAGTGCAGGGTGGTGGTCACTGTGCAGGGTGGTGGTCACAGTGCAGGGTGGTGCTCACAGTGCTGGCTTGTGATCACAGTGCAGGGTTGTGGTCACTGTGCAGGGTGGTGGTCACAGTGCAGGCTGGTTGTCACAGTGCAGGGGTGGTGGTCACAGTGCAGGGTGGTGGTCACGGTGTATGGTGGTGGTCACTGTGCAGGGTGGTGGTCACAGTGGAGGGTGGTGGTTACAGTGCAGGGTGGTGGTCAGAGTGCTGGCTGGTGGTCACAGTGCAAGATGGTGGTCACAGTGCAAGGTTTTGGTCACAGTGCAGGGTGGTGGTCACAGTGCAGGGTGGCGGTCACAGTGCTGGCTCTTGGTCACAGTGCAGGGTGGTGGTCACAGTGCAGGGTGGTGGTCACAGTGTTGGGTGGTGGTCACAGTGCAGGGTAGGGGTCACATTGCAAGGTGGTGGTCACTGTGCATGGTGGTGCTCACAGTGCTGGCTTGTGATCACAGTGCAGGGTGGTGGTCACTGTGCAGGGTGGTGGTCACAGTGCAGGCTGGTTGTCACAATGTAGGGGTGGTCACAGTGCAGGGTGGTGGTCATGGTGTATGGTGGTGGTCACTGCGCAGGGTGGTCGTCACAGTGGAGAGTGGTGGTTACAGTACAGGGTGGTGGTCACAGTGCAGGGTGGTGGTCACTGTGCAGGATGGTTGTCACAGTGTAGGGTGGTGGTCACAGTGCAGGGTGATGGTCACAGTGCAGGGTGGTGGTCACAGTGCAGGGTGGTGGTCACTGTGCAGGGTGGTGGTCACAGTGCAGGGTGGTGGTCACAGTGCAGGGTGGTGGTCACAGTGCAGTGTGGTCACAGTGCATGGTGGTGGTCACTGTGCTGGATGGTGGTCACAGTGCAGGGTGGTGGTCACAGTGCAGGGTGGTGGTCACAGTGCAGGGTGGTGGTCACTGTGCAGGGTGGTGGTCCCAGTGCAGGGTGGTGGTCACAGTGCAGGGTGGTGGTCACAGTGCAGGGTGGTGGTCACAGTGCAGGATGGTGGTCACAGTGCAGGGTGGTAGTCACAGTGAAGGGTCGTGG
Organism: Cherax quadricarinatus; assembly: GCF_038502225.1. Classification (NCBI taxonomy): domain Eukaryota; kingdom Metazoa; phylum Arthropoda; class Malacostraca; order Decapoda; family Parastacidae; genus Cherax; species Cherax quadricarinatus. The sequence continues at coordinate 24,140,658 of NC_091306.1, read as the reverse complement.
TCTCAGTGCAGGGTGGTAGTCACAGTGAAGGGTGGTGGTCTCAGTGCAGGGTGGTGGTCACAGTGCAGGGTGGTGGTCACAGTGCAGGGTGGTGGTCACTGTGCAGGGTGATGGTCACAGTGCAGGGTGGTGGTCACAGTGCAGGGGGGTGGTCACAGTGCAGGGTGGTGGTCACAGCGCAGGGTAGTGGTCACAGTGCAGGGTGGTGGTCACAGTGCAAGGTAGTGGTCAAATTGCAGGCTAGTGGTCACAGTGCAGCGTAGTGGTCACAGTGCAATGTAGTTGTCACAGCGCAAGTTAGTGGTCACAGTGCAGGGTAGTGGTCACAGTGCAGAGTAGTGGTCACAGTGCTGGGTGGTGGTCACAGTGCAAGGTAGTGGTCAAATTGCAGGCTAGTGGTCACAGTGCAGGGTAGTGGTCACAGTGCAGAGTAGTGGTCACAGTGCTGGGTGGAGGTCACAGTGCAAGGTAGTGGTCAAATTGCAGGCTAGTGGTCACAGTGCAGGGTAGTGGTCACAGTGTAATGTAGTTGTCACAGTGCAGGGCAGTGGTGACAGTGCATGGTAGTGGTCACAGTGCTGGGTGGTGGTCACAGTGCAGAGTGGTGGCCACAGTGCAGGGTGGTGGTCACAGTGTAGGGTGGTGGTCAGAGTGCAGGATGGGGGCTACAGTGCAGGGTGGTGGTCACAGTGCAGGGTAGTGGTCACAGTGCATGGTAGTGGTCACAGTGCAGTGTATCAGAGCGCAGGGTAGTGGTCACAGTGCAGGGTAGAGGTCACAGTGCAGGGTAGTGATCACAGTGCAGGGTAGTGGTCACAGTGCAGGGTAGTGGTCACAGTGCAGGGTAGTGGTCACAGTTCAGGGTGGTGGTCACAGTGCAGGGTGGTGGTCACAGTTCTTGGTGGTGGTCACAGTGCAGGGTGATGGTCACAGTGCAGGGTGGTGGTCACAGTGCTGGGTGGTGGTCAAAGTACAGGGTGATGGTCACAGTGCATGTTAGTGGTCACAGCGCAGGGTAGCGGTCACAGTGCAAGGTGGTCACAGTGCAGGTTAGTGATCACAGTGCATGGTAGCGGTCACAGTGCAGGGTAGTGGTCACAGTGCAGGGTAGTGGTCACAGTGCAAGGTAGTCACAGTACAAGGTAGAGGTCACAGTGCAGGGTAGATGTCACAGTGCAGGGTAGAGGTCACAATGTCTTGTAGAGGTCACAGTGCAGGGTAGAGGTCACAGTGTAGGGTAGAGGTCACAGTGCAGTGTAGATGTCACAGTGCAGGATAGAGGTCACAGTGCCTTGTAGAGGTCACAGTGCAGGGTAGATTCCACAGTGCTTTGTAGAGGTCACAGTGCAGGGTAGAGGTCACAGCGCTGGGTAGGGGTCACAGTGCAGGGTAGAGATCACAGTGCAGGGTGGTAGAGGTCACAGTGCAGGGTAGATGTCATAGTGCAGGGTAGAGGTCACAGTGCCTTGTAGAGGTCACAGAGCCTTGTAGAGATCACAGTGCCTTGTAGAGGTCACAGTGCCTTGTAGAGATCACAGTGCTGTGTAGATGTCACAGTGCAGGGTAGAGGTCACAGTGCCTTGTAGTGGTCACAGTGCAGGGTAGATGCCACAGTGCCTTGTAGAGGTCACAGTACAGGGTAGAGGTCACAGTGCTGGGTAGAGGTCACAGTGCCTTGTAGAGATCACAGTGCTGTGTAGATGTCACAGTGCAGGGTAGAGGTCACAGTGCCTTGTAGTGGTCACAGTGCAGGGTAGATGCCACAGTGCCTTGTAGAGGTCACAGTACAGGGTAGAGGTCACAGTGCTGGGTAGAGGTCACAGTGCAGGGTAGATGTCACAGTGCAGGGTAGAAGTCACAGTGCCTTGTAGAGGTCACAGTGCAGGGGGTAGAGGTCACAGTGCAGGGGATAAAGGTCACAGTACATGGTAGAGGTTACAGTGCCTTGTAGAGGTCACAGTGCAGGTAGAGGTCACAGTGTAGGGTAGATGCCACAGTGCATGGTAGATTTCACAGTGCAGGGTATAGGTCACAGTGCCTTGTAGAGGCCACAGTGCCTTGTAGAGATCACAGTGCAGGGTAGAGGTCACAGTGCAGGGGGGTAGAGGTCACAGTGCATTGTAGATATCACAGTGCAGGGTAGATGTCAAAGTGCAGGGTAGAGGTCACAGTGCCTTGTAGATGTCACAGCGCAGGGTAGTGGTCACAGTGCAGGGTAGATGTCACAGTGCAGGGTAGTGGTCACAGTGCAGGGTAAATGTCACAGTGCAGGGTAGATGTCACAGTGCAGGGTAGATTTCACAGTGCAGGGTATGGGTCACAGTGCTTTGTAGAGGTCACAGTGCAGGGTAGAGGTCACAGTGCAGAGGGGTAGAGATCACAGTGCAGGGTAGATGTCACAGTGCCTTGTAGAGGCCACAGTGCCTTGTAGAGATCACAGTGCAGGGTAGAGCTCACAGTGCAGGGTAGATGTCACAGGGCCTTGTAGAGGCCACAGTGCAGGGTAGAGGTCACAGTGCAGGGTAGATGTCACAGAGCCTTGTAGAGGCCACAGTGCCTTGTAGAGATCACAGTGCAGGGTAGAGGTCACAGTGCAGGGTAGATGTCACAGTGCCTTGTAGAGGCCACCGTGCCTTGTAGAGATCACAGTGCAGGGTAGAGGTCACAGTGCAGGGTAGATGTCACAGTGCAGGGTAGTGGTCACAGTGCAGGGTAGATGTCACAGTGCAGGGTGGTGGTCACAGTGCAGGGTAGATGTCACAGTGCAAAGTAGATGTCACAGTGCAGGGTAGATGTCACAGTGCATGGTGGTGGTCACAGTGCAGGGTAGATGTCACAGTGCAGGGTAGATGTCACAATGCAGGGTGGTGGTCACAGTGCAGGGTAGATGTCACAGTGCAGGGTAGATGTCACAGTGCATGGTGGTGGTCACAGTGCAGGGTAGATGTCACAGTGCAGGGTAGATGTCACAGTGCAGGGTAGATGTCACAGTGCAGGGTAGATGTCACAGTGCAGGGTGGTGGTCACAGTGCAGGGTAGATGTCACAGTGCAGGGTAGAGGTCACAGTGCAGGGTAGATGTCACAGAGCAGGGTGGTGGTCACAGTGCAGTGTAGATGTCACAGTGCAGGGTGGTGGTCACAGTGCAGGGTAGATGTCACAGTGCAGGGTAGATGTCACAGTGCAGGGTAGATGTCACAGTGCAGGGTAGATGTCACAGTGCAGGGTAGATGTCACAGTGCAGGGTAGATGTCACAGTGCAGGGTGGTGGTCACAGTGCAGGGTAGATGTCACAGTGCAGGGTAGAGGTCACAGTGCAGGGTAGATGTCACAGTGCAGGGTAGATGTCACAGAGCAGGGTGGTGGTCACAGTGCATGGTAGATGTCACAGTGCATGGTAGATGTCACAGTGCAGGGTAGATGTCACAGTGCCGGGTAGATGTCACAGTGCAGGGTAGATGTCACAGTGCAGGGTAGATGTCACAGTGCAGGGTGGTGGTCACAGTGCAGGGTAGAGGTCACAGTGCAGGGTAGAGGTCACAGTGCAGGGTAGATGTCACAGTGCAGGGTAGATGTCACAGTGCAGGGTGGTGGTCACAGTGCAGGGTAGATGTCACAGTGCAGGGTAGATGTCACAGTGCAGGGTAGATGTCACAGTGCAGGGTAGTGGTCACAGTGCAGGGTAGATGTCACAGTGCAGGGTAGAGGTCACAGTGCAGGGTAGGTGTCACAGTGCAGGGTAGATGTCACAGTGCAGGGTGGTGGTCACAGTGCAGGGTAGATGTCACATTGCAGGGTAGAGGTCACAGTGCAGGGTAGATGTCACAGTGCAGGGTAGATGTCACAGTGCAGGGTAGATGTCACAGTGCAGGGTGGTGGTCACAGTGCAGGGTAGATGTCACAGTGCAGGGTAGATGTCACAGTGCAGGGTAGATGTCACAGTGCAGGGTAGATGTCACAGTGCAGGGTGGTGGTCACAGTGCAGGGTAGATGTCACAGTGCAGGGTAGATGTCACAGTGCAGGGTAGATGTCACAGTGCAGGGTGGTGGTCACAGTGCAGGGTAGATGTCACAGTGCAGGGTAGATGTCACAGTGCAGGGTAGATGTCACAGTGCAGGGTAGATGTCACAGTGCAGGGTGGTGGTCACAGTGCAGGGTAGATGTCACAGTGCAGGGTAGATGCCACAGTGCAGGGTAGTGGTCACAGTGCAGGGTAGATGTCACAGTGCAGGGTAGTGGTCACAGTGCAGGGTAGATATCACAGTGCAGGGTAGTGGTCACAGTGCAGGGTAGATGTCACAGTGCAGGGTAGAGGTCACAGTGCAGGGTAGATGTCACAGTGCAGGGTAGATGTCACAGTGCAGGGTAGATGTCACAGTGCAGGGTAGTGGTCACAGTGCAGGGTAGATGTCACAGTGCAGGGTAGATGTCACAGTGCAGGGTAGATGTCACAGTGCAGGGTAGTGGTCACAGTGCAGGGTAGATGTCACAGTGCAGGGTAGATGTCACAGTGCAGGGTAGTGGTCGCAGTGCAGGGAAGATGTCACAGTGCAGGGTAGATGTCACAGTGCAGGGTAGATGTCACAGTGCAGGGTAGTGGTCACAGTGCAGGGTAGATGTCACAGTGCAGGGTAGTGGTCACAGTGCAGGGTAGTGGTCACAGTGCAGGGTAGATGTCACAGTGCAGGGTAGTGGTCACAGTGCAGGGTAGATGTCACAGTGCAGGGTAGATGTCACAGTGCAGGGTAGATGTCACAGTGCAGGGTAGTGGTCACAGTGCAGGGTAGATGTCACAGTGCAGGGTAGATGTCACAGTGCAGGGTGGTGGTCACAGTGCAGGGTAGAGGTCACAGTGCAGGGTAGAGGTCACAGTGCAGGGTAGATGTCACAGTGCAGGGTAGATGTCACAGTGCAGGGTGGTGGTCACAGTGCAGGGTAGATGTCACAGTGCAGGGTAGATGTCACAGTGCAGGGTAGATGTCACAGTGCAGGGTAGTGGTCACAGTGCAGGGTAGATGTCACAGTGCAGGGTAGAGGTCACAGTGCAGGGTAGGTGTCACAGTGCAGGGTAGATGTCACAGTGCAGGGTGGTGGTCACAGTGCAGGGTAGATGTCACATTGCAGGGTAGAGGTCACAGTGCAGGGTAGATGTCACAGTGCAGGGTAGATGTCACAGTGCAGGGTAGATGTCACAGTGCAGGGTGGTGGTCACAGTGCAGGGTAGATGTCACAGTGCAGGGTAGATGTCACAGTGCAGGGTAGATGTCACAGTGCAGGGTAGATGTCACAGTGCAGGGTGGTGGTCACAGTGCAGGGTAGATGTCACAGTGCAGGGTAGATGTCACAGTGCAGGGTAGATGTCACAGTGCAGGGTGGTGGTCACAGTGCAGGGTAGATGTCACAGTGCAGGGTAGATGTCACAGTGCAGGGTAGATGTCACAGTGCAGGGTAGATGTCACAGTGCAGGGTGGTGGTCACAGTGCAGGGTAGATGTCACAGTGCAGGGTAGATGTCACAGTGCAGGGTAGTGGTCACAGTGCAGGGTAGATGTCACAGTGCAGGGTAGTGGTCACAGTGCAGGGTAGATATCACAGTGCAGGGTAGTGGTCACAGTGCAGGGTAGATGTCACAGTGCAGGGTAGAGGTCACAGTGCAGGGTAGATGTCACAGTGCAGGGTAGATGTCACAGTGCAGGGTAGATGTCACAGTGCAGGGTAGTGGTCACAGTGCAGGGTAGATGTCACAGTGCAGGGTAGATGTCACAGTGCAGGGTAGATGTCACAGTGCAGGGTAGTGGTCACAGTGCAGGGTAGATGTCACAGTGCAGGGTAGATGTCACAGTGCAGGGTAGTGGTCGCAGTGCAGGGTAGATGTCACAGTGCAGTTTAGATGTCACAGTGCAGGGTAGATGTCACAGTGCAGGGTAGTGGTCACAGTGCAGGGTAGATGTCACAGTGCAGGGTAGTGGTCACAGTGCAGGGTAGTGGTCACAGTGCAGGGTAGATGTCACAGTGCAGCATAGTGGTCACAGTGCAGGGTAGATGTCACAGTGCAGGGTAGATGTCACAGTGCAGGGTAGATGTCACAGTGCAGGGTAGTGGTCACAGTGCAGGGTAGATGTCACAGTGCAGGGTAGATGTCACAGTGCAGGGTAGATGTCACAGTGCAGGGTAGTGGTCACAGTGCAGGGTAGATGTCACAGTGCAGGGTAGTGGTCACAGTGCAGGGTAGTGGTCACAGTGCAGGGTAAATGTCACAGTGCAGGGTAGTGGTCACAGTGCAGGGTAGATGTCACAGTGCAGGGTAGATATCACAGTGCAGGGTAGTGGTCACAGTGCAGGGTAGATGTCACAGTGCAGGGTAGTGGTCACAGTGCAGGGTAGATGTCACAGTGCAGGGTAGATGTCACAGTGCAGGGTAGTGGTCACAGTGCAGGGTAGATGTCACAGTGCAGGGTAGATATCACAGTGCAGGGTAGTGGTCACAGTGCAGGGTAGATGTCACAGTGCAGGGTAGTGGTCACAGTGCAGGGTAGATGTCACAGTGCAGGGTAGTGGTCACAGTGCAGGGTAGTGGTCACAGTGCAGGGTAGATGTCACAGTGCAGGGTAGTGGTCACAGTGCAGGGTAGTGGTCACAATGCAGGGTAGTGGTCACAGTGCAGGGTAGATGTCACAGTGCAGGGTAGTGGTCACAGTGCAGGGTATATGTCACAGTGCAGGGTAGTGGTCACAGTGCAGGGTAGTGGTCACAGTGCAAGGTAGTGGTCACAGTGCAGGGTAGTGGTCACAGTGCAGGGTAGTGGCCACAGTGCAGGGTAGTGGTCACAGTGCAGGGTAGTGGTCACAGTGCAGGGTGGTGGTCAGAAATGTTTTTTTGTAATCAAAAATATTGATATAATTTTGAAAACTTTGGCCTCAGCTCAATGTCATTTTAGAATAAACTCAGTTGTTGCTCCAGTACTGGTGCTTCATCATTGCTGATGTCTACTAAGGCATTGATCACTCAGTCTGGTAGTTTAAATAAAAAATAAAATCCTGAAGTTTGGCAGACATGTGTCACTGCAGGTCATTCAGTTGTGCACAATAATACACTTGAAGGTCATCGTCTTCTATGATCTTCAGTTTAGAGAGACTGGGAAACTGGAAGTACTCACGATGGTCTATGTTACATATGAATAACTAACCTGGAGAGAAAAGTGAAAAGGGCTGATTTGACTTTAAAAAGATTATTCTCATTTCCTTGTAATTACAAATTAACTTCGTTGAACATTGTGAATACATATGACAAGTAATGTCATGCTTGATGATTCTTAGTTCATCACATAGAACATAACTGGAGTCTTGGAAGAATTCAACTCTCCCGCTATTGAAGCTGATCCTGTTGAACAGGAACTTTTCCAGGGTAATTCACCTTGCCAACCAAATTTTCCCTTGGAGCCTCCACAGTCTCCCATTAACTCTCACGAGCCTCTGCTTCCTGTACCTGAGAATATCATACCTCAGTTTTCTGATGATGACTCTAATGATTCTGTTAATAGTACCAATTCTAGTGAAGATGATGACGCTTTTAATACACAAGCAACTACACAGAACTTCCCTCCTCCCCTTGACGAGTCCAGCAGGGATAGTGTGGATACCAAAACAGACATTACTTGCAGGCGTTCAGTCCGCAGTACAAGTCCGAAGAGCACGAAGTAATGGGGATTACAATTTTCCAACTTAATATTCAACATTTCTTTAATAACCGTTGCCTCCTTGAAGTTGAACTACATAATTATAATCCCAATATTATACTTTTGAATGAGACAGCTGCTAGAGTTGATCAACATATTAAATTACGTGGTTACTCTACTGTGGAGAAATCGAGAGGACCCTTTAGTGGTGTAGCCATCTTAGTTAAATTAGGCTATACATTTAAAAATATTCATGTTGATGAAGATAACATTCTTGCAATAGAAATGACAACGTCTCATGGACAACTAGTGATAGAAACTGGATATTTTCCCCCGAGACAACAATATATAGAGTCAATTCCTCTACATAGGATATTAAGCAAAAATATTCCAACAATTCTAGCGGGAGATTTTAATGCTCATCACCCTGCCCTCTTTAACTGTGGAGCTGGTATTCCACTGGGTGACTTAAAAGGAAAACAACTATTTAATATCATGACAGCCAGAAACTTGTCATTTCAAGGCCCATTCTTTAAATCGTATATTGGACCTCATCCAGGGACACCAGGTATAGTCCTGACAAACAGAGACTGTGACATCTTTCACTGTCGTATATCTCCTGGTGGAAATGTAGGATCTGACCATATCCCTGTTATAATACAACTACAAACTTCTCCATTTAGAATACCTGTACCTCCTAAACCCAATCTTAACACCCTAGGATTTGACCCCTTCAGGGCATTTCTGGGTGAAGATGAAATTATGTCATTGGAAAATCTACCTTCCACTGCAGTTGATGACGCGATCAGGTCCTTTCATAATCGAGTAATTGAAGCTACTAATGCAACTTGCCAATTAGCTTCCACAAAGATCTATCAACAATATAAACCTAGTAGGGAAATTAGGGACGCTTTAAGAAATTATCAAGCATAATGTCGAAGGCATCTTCAAGCGCGACAACCACCGGCAGCTACATTGCACAGATTGAGGCAAGAATTGATTAATATGATTAGCCATCACAAACGTGACTTATGGAAATTGCTAGTTCTCCACGCTAATCAGTATAAACGTGAGCCAGCAAAATTTTGGAGTAAGATCCGACAACTGTTAGGGGCAAAGCACAAGGCTCCTAACTACCTAATTCATACCTTCACTGATGAGGATGATGAAGATGTTGAGATTAAACTTGATGATCCACAGGACCAGGCTAATTTGATGGGTGATGTATGGGAGAAAATTCTCTCCCACAATAACAGTCGTCGATTTAACAATAATCACTATCAGTTGGTAAATGAATGGAGAGATGAGAACTTAGATGATCTACAACCACTACCTTCTATCGATACATCAACTCTTGAAGACGCCCACCCGCTTACTAGACCTATTACATTACTAGAGATGAGTCAGGTTATTGGAAGAATGCGAAATAGAGCCCCTGGTCTCTCTGAAATGACAATGAAACAAATAAAGTTCCTACCCAGAAATTGTAAACAGTCTTTGGTTAATATCTTTAATGCCATCTTGGCCTCAGGACATTTTCCAGTGGTTTTTAAGACTGCTAGGATGATCTTTCTGGCTAAGCCCAATAAAGACATCCACCAACAAGGGAACTATAGACCTATATCTTTACTTGAAGTCACTGGAAAAGTTATTGAGAAGATCATTTCCAACAGACTGAACTACTATATAGAGTTTAATCACCTTTTTACTGAAAAAACAATTTGGCTTTAGAACACATAGAGGTACCCATCATGCAATAAAAATTATTTTCGATACTGTAGCAAGTCTAAAAAATCAGGGCAATCTTGCCCTAACTGCCACCAGAGATGTACACAAAGCTTTTGATAGCTTATGGCATGATGGTCTTATATACAAACTCATTGACCTACCAGACCATAACTGGACTTTCCTCAGATTATTATATAATTTCTTAACACAAAGAAAAATCATTCCCACATTTCATGGCAGGTCGACAGAGCCTTTCATACCAACAGCTGGTGTCCCACAAGGTCCTTGTCTTAGTCCAATCCTCTTCAACATTTATGTGAATGACCTTCCTCAACCAGAGTTTAATGATACCATTATAACGCAGTTTGCAGATGATGTTATCCATGTTGTCTCATCAACTCCGGTAACAGGAAAATACAAGTATGAGAGAGTCATAGAAAAAATGAATATAGAACTAAGTCGAACATCTAATTGGGAAAGGAAATGGAGAATTACGACTAATCCTGACAAAGTCCTTGTTAGTACAATAGGATGTTTTGCATCAACAATCGAAGATAAAGGGGGTATCTCCATCAGAGGTACACCGGTAGCCATTAGAAACCCTAACAAGATCTTGGGATATGAAATAGACAGGCTGCTCCACTCAACGGCTCATGTAACTAAAAAGATCAACATAGCCAAAGCCGGTCTTAGCAGTCTCTTTCGATTCAATCAAGCCCCTCCATATGTCAAAAAACATCTGTATAAAATGATAATAAGACCTATACTCGAATACTCATGTGTCCCAATGTCATTAACAACAAAGACCAACATGTTACGGTTGCAACGGGTCCAGAATAGAGCTCTTTGCTTCATTACGGGTACCAGGAGGAGAGACAGAGTTAAAATGGCAGATTTACATGTACAACAAGATATTACTCCCTTAAATGTACGTCTTGACACCCTGAAGAAGAAACAACTCTATGCAATACAAGAACTCTACATGCCAGATAGAGAACATCCTCTCCAAGTTGTAAATACCACGGATTATATCATCAATACTCCTCCTCACAGGACCCATAGAATGACTCTCCCACAGAGGGTCCGTCGTTTTATCCATAAAGATGATTACCATCGACAAATGATATTGAGCAACCTCCCTGATGAAGAAGATTGGGTAACACCAGAACCCTTCTATGTTTACTGAGAAAATCATCGCCCCCAATTAGGGAGACATCTTATATAACATTCTACTGTAAAAATTAAGCTACATTTACTATGGCGGGACACCACCTGCAAGAAGCCATTGTCAAGTAATTCTTTATAAACTGGCCAGGAAATTATTGCCTTCATTGTCGCTTAAATATCCGTTGTGCAATCGCAAAAAAAAAAAAAAAAAAAAAAAAAAAAGCAATTGCAACTTGTATATTTACTACCAATTCAGAGTCATATATCTTATTATTTCACATGCACTTTTTAAATTACACCAAAGTGGTTGGGCCACTTACCTTTTATATCCTACCTCTCTCCCCCTCTCACCCTTTTCCAATAATTCTATCCTTACCCATCCTTCTTCCTTACCCATCTTACCAAAGCTCTGGTCATAAGAAGAAGAAGAAGAAGAAGAAGAAGAAGAAGATAACTTGCAGTGCCTTGGCCCTTGCAGACATGAAAATCTGTTCATCACCAGTACCCACGGTGTCTGTTGTCTGTTCTGGCTGGTGTGTGGCGCGTCCGAACAAACGTTCAGACATTTAACTCTGACTTCGGATCAAAAAATAAAACAAAAATTATACTTTAGTACATAAATCTATGTTCACTTTATTATTTGTAAAGAATTTGTGTTACGTAACTGTTTGTGACTTTGATTTTGTCATATAGATTTTGTGAAACAAACATTTTCTTGCTTCTGCCGCCCCCTTTCTCGCTCAACGCCCCCTGGATTCTCCCCTGCCCCCTGGGAGGTGGTACCACCCACTTTAAGAATCACTGCCTTAAAGCATTAAATAAATACACAGTAATGTAAAAACAATTAATTTTATGCTAAACAAAAATGTGTAAAGACTCACATTGGAACAGTCAGACAAATAAGCATCGACAAGCGCTAATCTTTACATCTTAATAACTTTCAATTAAATCCCGTTAAAATTGTTCTGTATACGTTTCAGTAAAACAATGATGGTTTAATGATATTACCTTGATTATTCCTTCATTAAACCTGAGTTGTAGAAGCAATATAAATATTAACATTAGGGATAATTATGAAATTATCACAATGAATATTCATCACACCTTATTAAAACTATGGCTGGAGGGGAAGATCTTTGTTATATTGGTAGTGAGGCACTGGACTCTAGTGCTGTGCTAGACTCTGGTGCTGTGCTAGACTCTGGTGCTGTGGGAGACTCTGGTGCTGTGGGAGACTCTGGTGCTGTGGGAGACTCTGGTGCTGTGCTAGACTCTGATGGTGTACTAGACTCTGGTGGTGTGCTAGACTCTGGTCCTGTGCTAGACTCTGGTGCTGTGCTAGACTCTGGTGTTGCGCTAGACTCTGGTGCTGTGCTAGACTCTGGTGGTGTACTAGACTCTGGTGGTGTGCTAGACTCTGGTCCTGTGCTAGACTCTGGTGCTGTGCTAGACTCTGGTGTTGCGCTAGACTCTGGTGCTGTGCTAGACTCTGGTGGTGTACTAGACTCTGGTGGTGTGCTAGACTCTGGTCCTGTGCTAAACTCTGGTGCTGTGCTAGACTCTGGTGTTGCGCTAGACTCTGGTGCTGTGCTAGACTCTGGTGGTGTACTAGACTCTGGTGGTGTGCTAGACTCTGGTGGTGTACTAGACTCTGGTGGTGTGCTAGACTCTAGTGCTGTGCTAGACTCTGGTGTTGTGCTAGACTCTGGTGCTGTGCTAGACTCTGGTCCTGTGCTAGACTCTGGTGCTGTGCTAGACTCTGGTGGTGCGCTAGACTCTGGTGCTGTGCTAGACTCTGGTGGTGTGCTAGACTCTGGTGCTGTGCTAGACTCTGGTGGTGTGCTAGACTCAGGTGTTGTTCTAGACTCTGGTGCTGTGCTAGACTCTGGTGGTGTGCTAGACTCTGGTGCTGTGCTAGACTCTAGTGCTGTGCTAGACTCTGGTGTTGTGCTAGACTCTAGTGCTGTGCTAGACTCTGGTGCTGTTCTAGACTCTGGTGCTGTGACTCTGGTGTTGTGATAGACTCTGGGGCTGTGCTAGACTCTGGTGCTGTGCTAGATTCTGGTGCTGTGCTAGACTCTGGTGTTGTGCTAGACTCTGGTGCTGTGCTAGACTCTGGTGGTGTGCTAGACTCTGGTGTTGTGCTAGACTCTGGTGCTGTGCTAGACTCTGGTGGTGTGCTAGACTCTGGTGTTGTGCTAGACTCTAGAGTTGTGCTAGACTCTGGAGTTGTGCAAGACTCTGGTGTTGTGCTAGACTCTGGAGTTGTGTTAGAATCTGGTGCTGTGCTAGACTCTGGTGTTGTGCTAGACTCTGGTGTTGTGCTAGACTCTGGTGTTGTGCTAGATTATGGTGTTGAGCTAGACTCTGGTGTTGTGCTAGACTCTGGTGCTGTGCTAGACTCTGGTGCTGTGCTAGACTCTGGTGCAGTGCTAGACTCTGGTGTTGTGCTTGACTCTGGTGTTGTGTAGACTCTACTGTTGTGCTAGACTCTGGTGTTGTGCTAGACTCTGGTGTTGTGCTAGACTCTGGTGCTGTGCTAGACTCTGGTGCTGTGCTAGACTCTGGTGTTGTGTAGACTCTACTGTTGTGCTAGACTCTGGTGTTGTGTAGACTCTAGTGTTGTGCTAGACTCTGGTGTTGTGCTAGACTCTGGTGTTGTGCTAGACTCTGGTGCTGTGCTAGACTCTGGTGCTGTGCTAGACCTTGGTGCTGTGCTAGACTCTGGTGGTGTGCTAGACTGGTGCTGTGTTAGACTCTGGTGCTGTGCTAGACTCTGGTGTTGTGCTAGACTCTGGTGCTGTGCTAGACTCTGGTGCTGTGCTAGACTCTGGTGGTGTACTAGACTCTGGTGGCGTACTAGACTCTGGTGGTGTACTAGACTCTGGTGGTGTACTAGACTCTGGTGGCGTACTAGACTCTGGTGGTGTACTAGACTCTGGTGGTGCACTAAACTCTGGTGCTGTGCTAGACTCTAGTGCTGTGCTAGACTCTGGTGGTGTACTAGACTCTGCTGCTGTGTTAGACTGGTGGTGTATGTTATGCAGGGTTCTGCATGACATCGTAATGTACATATAGTGGAGAAGTGTGCCTTAATAATATGAATATTATAGTTGTAAAGAATAATTTTATAGTTGATATTGTGCATTTGGGGGTACTGTAAAGTACTCTAACTGTAATTATAAAGAAATTCTGTTAATGATTTATTTTCCAAGGATGTTTGGGTACGCGGAGTAAGCGTGGTTTGGGGGAGTCACGTGACGTTAGCATGGTGTGTAGAGGCTGGCGTCGGAGATGCGGTGTATTTAAGATAAGTTTGTAGTTGTGCACTTATTTTGTTTATCCAACTCAAGCCATAGGCTCTCATATGGCTTACCTGTATGTTCACCCAGGCTCTGACATGGTCAGGGTGCTGTGGGAGGAGTTAGGAAATAAGAAATGAGGTTGACAGTGGAGTAAAGTGGGCCTGGCGCTGACAAGGCCTAGTGGTTATGGTGGCTGGACCTCAAGCAAGCTGTTGCTTGTGTACCCTCATTTGGGCGTTTAGGATTAAGGTGTTTCTGTTATGTTATGTTATGGTGACTAAATAGATATATTTTCCTAATTGGAATTTTTTGCCTAACCCTCTGTTACCCAACCCCTTTAAGTACACATACTAGTTTAGCGCTTTCTGTTTTGACTAGGATAGCCCTGGGTGGCCGGTTTGGGCTTGAGATGTGTGTAACTTTCACCTTTGCTCGTAGACCAGGCTCAAGCTCCCAGCTATCCCACATTTTTGCATAACAGTGTACTAGACTCTGGTGCTGTGCTAGACTCTGGTGCTGTACTAGACTCTGGTGGTGTACTAGACTGGTGGTGTACTAGACTCTGGTGCTGTGCTAGACTCTGGTGCTGTGCTAGACTCTGGTGGTGTACTAGACTCTGGTGGTGTACTAGACTCTGGTGGTGTACTAGACTCTGGTGTTGTGCTAGACTCTGGTGCTGTACTAGACTCTGGTGGTGTACTAGACTCTGGTGGTGTACTAGACTGGTGCTGTGCTAGACTCTGGTGCTGTGCTAGACTCTGGTGATGTACTAGACTCTGGTGGTGTACTAGACTCTGGTGCTGTGCTAGACTCTGGTGCTGTGCTAAACTCTGGTGGTGTACTAGACTCTGGTGGTGTACTAGACTCTGGTGGTGTACTAGACTCTGGTGGTGTGCTAGACTCTGGTGGTGTACTAGACTCTGGTGGTGTACTAGACTCTGGTGTTGTACTAGACTCTGGTGGTGTGCTAGACTCTGGTGGTGTACTAGACTCTGGTGTTGTACTAGACTCTGGTGGTGCACTAAATTATGGTGTTGTGCTAGACTCTAGTGCTGTGCTAGACTCTGGTGGTGTACTAGACTCTGGTGCTGTGTTAGACTCTGGTGGTGTACTAGACTCTGGTGCTGTGCTAGACTCTGGTGTTGTGCTAGACTCTTGTGGTGTACTAGACTCTGGTGATGTACTAGACTCTGGTGCTGTGCTAGACTCTGGTGCTGTGCTAGACTCTGGTGGTGTACTAGACTCTGGTGGTGTACTAGACTCTGGTGGTGTATTAGACTCTGGTGGTGTACTAGACTCTGGTGGTGTGCTAGACTCTGGTGGTGTACAAGACTCTGGTGGTGTGCTAGACTCTGGTGGTGTACTAGACTCTGGTGGTGTACTAGACTCTGGTGTTGTACTAGACTCTGGTGGTGTGCTAGACTCTGGTGGTGTGCTAGACTCTGGTGCTGTACTAGACTCTGGTGCTGTGCTAGATTCTGGTGCTGTACTATACTCTGGTGTTGTGCTAGATTCTGGTGTTGTACTAGACTTTGGTTCTGTGGTAGACTCTGGTGTTGTGCTAGACTCTGGCGTTGTGGAAGACTCTGGTGTTGTGGTAGACTCTGGTGTTGTGCTAGACTCTGGTGTTGTGGTAGACTCTGGTGTTGTGGGAGACTCTGGTGTTGTGCTAGACTCTGGTGTTGTGCTAGACTCTGGTGCTGTGCTAGACTCTGGTGTTATGCTAGACTCTGGTGTTGTGCTAGAATCTGGTGCTGTGCTAGACTCTGGTGCTGTCCTAGACTCTGGTGGTGTGCTAGACTCTGGTGTTATGCTAGACTCTTGTGCTGTGCGAGACTCTGGTGTTGTGCTAGACTCTGTTGCTGTGCTAGACTCTGGTGGAGTGCTAGACTCTGGTGTTGTGCTAGACTCTTGTGCTGTGCGAGACTCTGGTGTTGTGCTAAACTCTGTTGCTGTGCTAGACTCTGGTGCTGTGCTAGACTCTGTTGCTGTGCTAGACTCTGGTGTTGTGCTAGACTCTGGTGCTGTGCTAGACTCTGGTGTTGTGCTAGACTCTGGTGGTGTGCTAAACTCTCTTGCTGTGCTAGACTGCTGCTGTGCTAGTGACACAGTTCACTTGTGTGACACAGTACACTGGTGTGACACAATACGTTGGTGTGACAAAGAACACTGGTTTGACACAATATACTAATGTGACACAGTAGACTGGTGTAACACACTACACTGATGTAACACTGTACACTGGTTTGACACAGTACAATTGAGTGATACAGGACACTGGTGTGACTCGGACCAGTGGTGTGATACAGGACACTGGTGTGACATAGTACAGTGGTGATACAGAACACTGGTGTGACACAGTTCACTGGTGTGACACAGTACACTGATGTGACACAGCCCAGAGGTGTGACACAGCCCAGAGGTGTGACACTGAACACTGGCGTAAGAGTACACTATCGTGACACAGTACACTGGTGTGACACAGTACACTAGTATGACACAGTACACTGGTGTGACACAGTACAGTGGTGTGACACAGTACACTTGTGTGATACAGGACACTGGTATGACACAGTACACTGATGTGACACAGTACACTGGTGTGACACAGTACGCTGGTTTGATACAGGACCCTGCTGTGACACAGTTCACTGGTGTGACACAGTATGCTGGTGTGACACAGTACACTGGTGCGACACAGTACACAGGTGTGACAGAGTACACTGGTGCGACACAGTACACTGGTGTTACACAGCACACTAGTGTGACACGGTACACTGGTGTGACACAGAACACTGGTGTGACACAGTTTACTGGTGTTGCACAGTACACTGGTGTGTCACAGTACACTGGTGTTACACAGCAAACTAGTGTGACACGGTACACTGGTGTGACACAGAACACTGGTGTGACACAGTTCACTGGTGTGACACAGTACAGTGGCGTGACACAGTACACTGCTTTGACAGTACACTGGTGTGACACAGTACAATGGTGTGACAGTTCAGTGGTGTGACACAGTCTACTGGTGTGACACAGTACATTGGTGTGGCAGTACACTGATGTGACACAGTAGACTGGTGTAACACACTAAACTGATGTAACACTGTATACTGGTTTGACACAGTACAATTGAGTGATACAGTACACTGGTGTGACACAACGCTAGTGTGTTACAGGACACTGGTGTGACACAGACCAGTGGTGTGATACAGGACGCTGATGTGACAAAAAACAGCGGTGTGACATAGAACACTGGTGTGACACAGTTCACCGTTGTGACACAGTACACTGGTGTGACACAGTTCACTGGTGCGACACAGTACACTGGTTTGAGACAGATCATTGGTGTGACACAGAACACTTTTTGTGCCACAGTATACTGGTGTGACACAGGCGGTTCGTGTGACACAGAATACTGGTGTGACGCAGTACACTGGTGTGACACAGTTCACTGGTGTGATACTGTACACTGGTGTGACACAGACCAGTGGTGTGACACAGAACACTGGTGTGAGACAGTACACTATACTGAGACAATTCACTGGTGTGACACAGTACACTGGTGTGACACAGTACAGTGGTGTGTCACAATACACTGGTGTGATACAGGACACTGATGTGACACAGTACACTGGTGTGATACAGGACACTGCTGTGACACAATTCACTGATGTGACACAGTATGCTGGTGTGACACAGTACATTGGTGTGACACAGTACACTGGTGTGACACAGTACACTGGTGTGACACAGTACGCTTGTGTGACACAGAACACCGGTGTGACACAGTACACTGGTGTGACACAACGCTGGTGGAATACAGGACACTGGTGTGACACAAACCAGTGGTGTGATAGAGAACACTGATGTGACGCAGTACAGTGGTGTGACACAGAACACTGGTGTGACACAGTTCACTGGTGGGACACAGTACACTGGTGTGACAGTTCACTGGTGTGACACAGTACACTAGTTTGAGACAGACCAGTGGTGTGACACAGAACACTGGTGTGACACAGTACACTGGTGTGACACAGTTCACTGTTGTGACACAGTACACTGGTGTGACACATAGCAGTGATGTGACACTGTACACTGGTGTGACACAGACCGTTCTTGTGACACAGAATGCTGTTGCGACACAGTACACTGGTGTGACAGAGTTTACTGGTGTGACACAGTACACTGGTGTGACACAGACCAGTGGTGTGACACTGTACACTGGTGTGACACAGTACACTGTCGTGACATAGTTCACTGGTGTGACACAGTACACTGGTGTGACACAGACCTGTGATGTGACACAGAACACTGGTGTGACACAGTACACTGGTGTGACACAGTTCACTGGTGTGGCACAGTACACTGGTGTGACGCAGTACACTGGTGTGACACAGTACACCGGTGTGACACAGTACACTGGTGTGACACAGTTCACTGGTGTGACACAGTACACTGGTGTGACACAGTACACTGGTGTGACACAGTACACTGGCGTGACACAGTACACTGGTGCGACACAGTACACTGGTGTGACACAGTACACTGGTGTGACGCAGTACACTGGTGTGACACAGTTCACTGGTGTGACACAGTTCACTGGTGTGACACAGTACACTGGTGTGACACAGTACACTGGTATGACACAGTTCACTGTTGTGACACAGTACACTGGTGTGACACAGTACACTTGTGTGACACAGTTCACTGGTGTGACACAGTTCACTGGTGTGACACAGTACACTGGTGTGACACAGTACACTGGTGTGACACAGTTCACTGGTGTGACACAGTTCACTGGTGTGACACAGTACACTGGTGTGACACAGTACATTGGTGTGACACAGTTCACTGGTGTGACATAATACACTGGTGTGACACAGTTCACTGGTGTGACACAGTACACTGGTGTGACACAGTACACTGGTGTGACACAGTTCACTGGTGTGACACAGTACACTGGTGTGACACAGTACACTGGTGTGACAAAGTACACTGGTGTGGCACAGTTCACTGGTGTGACACAGTTCACCGGTGTGACACAGAACACAGGTGTTACACAGTACACTGGTGTGACACAGTACACTAGTATGACACAGTACACTGGTGTGACACAGTACAGTGGTGTGACACAGTACACTTGTGTGATACAGGACACTGGTATGACACAGTACACTGGTGTGACACAGTTCACTGGTGTGGCACAGTACACTGGTGTGACAGTTCTCTGGTGTGACACAGTTCACTGGTGTGACGCAGTACACTGGTGTGACACAGTACACCGGTGTGACACAGTACACTGGTGTGACACAGTTCACTGGTGTGACACAGTACACTGGTGTGACACAGTACACTGGTGTGACACAGTACTCTGGTGTGACATGGTTCACTGGTGTGACACAGTACACTGGTGTGACACAGTACACTGGCGTGACACAGTACACTGGTGCGACACAGTACACTGGTGTGACACAGTACACTGGTGTGACACAGTACACTGGTGTGACGCAGTACACTGGTGTGACGCAGTACACTGGTGTGACACAATACACTGGTGTGACACAGTACACTGGTGTGACACAGTACACTGGTGTGACACAGTACTCTGGTGTGACATGGTTCACTGGTGTGACACAGTACACTGGTGTGACACAGTACACTGGCGTGACACAGTACACTGGTGTGACACAGTACACTGGTGTGACACAGTACACTGGTGTGATGCAGTACACTGGTGTGACGCAGTACACTGGTGTGACACAATACACTGGTGTGACACAGTGCACTGGTGTGACACAGTACACTGGTGTGACACAGTTGACTGGTGTGACACAGTACACTGGTGTGACACAGTTGACTGGTGTGACACAGTACACTGGTGTGACACAGTTCACTGGTGTGACACAGTTCACTGGTGTGACACAGTACACTAGTGTGACACAGTACACTGGTGTGACACAGTTCACTGGTGTGACACAGTACACTGGTGTGACACAGTACACTAGTGTGACACAGTACACTGGTGTGACACAGTACACTGGTGTGACACAGTTCACTGGTGTGACACAGTACACTGGTGTGACACAGTACACTGGTGTGACACAGTACACTAGTGTGACACAGTACACTGGTGTGACACAGTTCACTGGTGTGACACAGTACACTGGTGTGACACAGTACACTGGTGTGACACAGTACACTGGTGTGACACAGTACACTGGTGTGACACAGTACACTGGTGTGACACAGTACACTGGTGTGACACAGTGTGACGCTAATTTTTGTTGACTGATGATCCTCTTATATTTACTCTTTGTAATTATCTAACTGAACTTTAAAAACATCGACTGGATGTTCATAAGTATGAAGTGAACGTTCATCGTTTGTGGAACATTAAATAAAAGTATTAATAATAACTGAATAATTAGTAATTTTAAAATTAAAAATAGTATTTACTCATATATTATATTATTATATTATATCACTACGAATGTTCAACACCAGTGATACTCTAATAATTATTATTATTATTATTATTATTATTATTATTATTATTATTATTATTATTATTATTATTATTATTATTATATTTTTAATTATACAGTTTCATTGATAGTTTTATTTGTAACTAAAAACTACGTACTGTAATGTTTTTTCATATTAAACAGATATATACTAAAGCCAACAAAATGTATGTTCGCGCCTGCTGCGCAGACGATACCTTTCTGAAATATAGATAGCAAAGTGTTGGACGAGTCTTGTTCATGTACATCATGAACGACACACTAGAAAACACAATCACTGCGTTTAGACTCTGAGGTCAAGGAGGCTGTGTTATGTGGTGCGGCGCAGCTACAGAACTTTCGTTGTTTGCAGATGAGAGCTGCTGTCTTGGAGGGTGTCACAGCGGCCCGCTGTCTGTAGCACACTGTAGCAGTGAAGGTTACAGTGAGCACCAGGGTGAGCACCCAGGCTACTACTAGGGCTACCACGTACCACGTCAACCCACAGTGAAGGTTACAGTGAGCACCAGGGTGAGCACCCAGGTTACTACTAGGGCTACCACGTACCACGTCAACCCACAGTGAAGGTTACAGTGAGCACCAGGGTGAGCACCCAGGCTACTACTAGGGCTACCACGTACCACGTCAACCCACAGTGAAGGTTACAGTGAGCACCAGGGTGAGCACCCAGGTTACTACTAGGGCTACCATGTACCACGTCAACCCACAGTGAAGGTTACAGTGAGCACCCAGGTTACTACTAGGGCTACCACGTACCACGTCAACCCACAGTGAAGGTTACAGTGAGCACCAGGGTGAGCACCCAGGTTACTACTAGGGCTACCACGTACCACGTCAACCCACAGTGAAGGTTACAGTGAGCACCAGGGTGAGCACCCAGGTTACTACTAGGGCTACCACGTACCACGTCAACCCACAGTGAAGGTTACAGTGAGCACCAGGGTGAGCACCCAGGCTACTACTAGGGCTACCACGTACCACGTCAACCCACAGTGAAGGTTACAGTGAGCACCAGGGTGAGCACCCAGGCTACTACTAGGGCTACCACGTACCACGTCAACCCACAGTGAAGGTTACAGTGAGCACCCAGGTTACTACTAGGGCTACCACGTACCACGTCAACCCACAGTGAAGGTTACAGTGAGCACCCAGGTTACTACTAGGGCTACCACGTACCACGTCAACCCACAGTGAAGGTTACAGTGAGCACCAGGGTGAGCACCCAGGCTACTACTAGGGCTACCACGTACCACGTCAACCCACCACCTGCTACAGTGTAAGTGATAATATAACTTACAACAACGTCAGAACATGTAAGAATACTACAGTCTACTACACAAATATTTGGCAGGTCCTCAAGAATGTTTTAACCACCGGATTTATAATTCAACCCTTCAAGCTGGAGGGATGCCATCATGCTACTGAAGGATCTTGATCCAAGAGTTGGAGCTGTCGTACACTTAATCAGATCAAACCTAATTACCTTCCTTTCCCAGCTGCTAAATATTCGCTGTTTAAAACTTTCCCTTAATTATAATAATAATTTGTAATGCAGTTTGATAATAACAATAACAACAATAATGTAATGTATGCAAGAGGCAGCACACCTCTCTCTAAGTTACTTTAACAAACAATGTAATTTTAACTTGTTTTCAATTCTGCATTTGATTATTTATATATGTATGTATATATATATATATGTATATATATATATATGTATATATATATATATATATATGTATATATATAGATATATATATATCTGTATATATGTAGAGAGAATGGAGCGAAACAGAATGACTTCAAGAGTGTATCAGTCTGCAGTGGAAGGAAGGCGAGGTAGGGGTCGGCCTAGGAAAGGTTGGAGGGAGGGGGTAAAGGAGGTTTTGTGTGCAAGGGGCTTGGACTTCCAGCAGGCATGCATGAGCGTGTTTGATAGGAGTGAATGGAGACAAATGGTTTTTAATACTTGACGTGCTGTTGGAGTGTGAGCAAAGTAACATTTATGAAGGGATTCAGGGAAACCGGCAGGCCGGACTTGAGTCCTGGAGATGGGAAGTACAGTGCCTGCACTCTGAAGGAGGGGTGTTAATGTTGCAGTTTAAAAACTGTAGTGTAAAGCACCCTTCTGGCAAGACAGTGATGGAGTGAATGATGGTGAAAGTTTTTCTTTTTCGGGCCACCCTGCCTTGGTGGGAATCGGCCAGTGTGATAAAAAAAAAAATGTATATATATATAATATATTATATGTTTTCAACAAGTCGGCCGTCTCCCACCGAGGCAGGGTGACCCAAAAAGAAAGAAAATCCCCAAAAAGAAAATACTTTCATCATCATTCAACATTTTCACTTTACTCACACATAATCACTGTTTTTGCAGAGGTGCTCAGAATACAACAGTTTAGAAGCATATACGTATAAAGATACACAACATATCCCCCCAAACTGCCAATATCCCAAACCCCTCCTTTAAAGTGCAGGCATTGTACTTCCCATTTCCAGGACTCAAGTCCGACTATATGAAAATAACCGGTTTCCCTGAATCCCTTCACTAAATATTAACCTGCTCACACTCCAACAGATCGTCAGGTCCCAAATACCATTCGTCTCCATTCACTCCTATCGAACACTCTCACACAGATTTAAACGCTCTCCATGTCATTCTACTTTGATCCATTCTCTCTAAATGACCAAACCACCTCAACAACCCCTCTTCTGCCCTCTGACTAATACTTTTATTAACTCCACACCTTCTCCTAATTTCCACACTCCGAGTTTTCTGCATAATATTTACACCACACATTGCCCTTAAACAGGACATCTCCACTGCCTCCAACCGTCTCCTCGCTGCTGCATTTACCACCCAAGCTTCACACCCATATAAGAGTGTTGGTACTACTATACTTTCATACATTCCATTCTTTGTCTCCATAGATAACGTTTTTTGTCTCCACATATATCTCAACGCACCACTCACCTTTTTTCCCTCATCAATTCTATGGTTAACCTCATCCTTCATAAATCCATCCACTGACAAGTCAACTCCCAAATATCTGAAAACATTCACTTCTTCCATACTCCTCCTCTCGAATTTGATATCCAATTTTTCTTTATCTAAATCATTTGATACCCTCATCACCTTACTCTTTTCTATGTTCACTTTCAACTTTCTACCTTTACACACACTCCCAAACTCGTCCACTAACCCTTGTAATTTTTCTTTAGAATCTCCCATAAGCACAGTATCATCAGCAAAAACCAACTGAGTCAATTCCCATTTTGTATTTGATTCCCCATAATTTAATCCCACCCCTCTCCCGAACACCCTAGCATTTACTTCCTTTACAACCCCATCTATAAATATATTAAACAACCATGGTGACATTACACATCCCTGTCTAAGACCTACTTTTACTGGGAAGTATATATATATATATATATATATATATATATATATATATATATATATATATATATATATATATATATATATATATATATATATATATATATATATATATATATATATATATATATATATATATATATATATATATATATATATATATATATATATATATATATATATATATATATAAGATAAAATTGGTCAATTAGCAAAAACTCATTAAAAATTAAGTCCTTTCTAAAGTTTTCTCTTATATGTTTTAAGATATTTTTTTTCATTTACGTTAATGTAAAAATTAAAATTTTGTACCAAAAGAACCTTAGAAAACTTATCTAACCTTATTATAACAGACGCATTTTAATTTAGCCTAATACAACTAGATATATTTTAGGTAAATATACATTAATTTAATAATAAACAAACACAATGAAATATATATTTTTCGATAGGTTCGGAATGATTTTTGAGAAATAATCGTATACACAAATTTTCGCTTGCCTTATTCGGTAGAAAGAGCATTGCTATTTATGCCAAAATCACAAGTTTTACCAATTCCTCACGACACACACACACACACACACACACACACACACACACACACACACACACACACACACACATATATATATATATATATATATATATATATATATATATATATATATATATATATACGTATATATATATATATATATATATATATATATATATATGGCTGAGTGGATAAGGTGACATGTACATTGTGGTGTCTCTTGAGGTGGGACAATGTGTCGTGGGGTTGAACCCTGGCCTACCGCAGTTTGGTAAATGATCCGGAACCACTTCTTTCGAGGTTTCATTGGTGGGTATTAACAAAGGGGATATAAATAAGGTCTTGAGGATATCTCTCCAAAAGAGAACCCGCTGTAATGGATTCAAATTAGATAAGTTTAGATTTAGAAAAGATATAGGCAAGTATTGGTTGGGAAATAGGGTAGATGATCAGTGGAACAGTCTACCTAGCAGGATTACTGAAGCTAAAACCTTGGGTAGTTTCAAATTTACGTTGGATAAATACATGAGAGAGAGGGGTTGGATCTGAGTGGGGCTTGCCCATGAGTTAGTGGATATATCAGAACTTATTGTTAGGGTAGAACTAAAGTGGGTTGGGCATATATTCTGTTAGTGGGATGGATTTATGATAGACCTGCCCAGTATGGGCCAACAGGCCTACTGCAGTGTTCCTGCTGTCTTATGTTCTTATATAGACTGATTGTGGAGGCGGGTATTCAAACATGAAGAGGTTGAAATTAATCCTTGAGAATACCACTGCCACGAGTGTCAGATCATGAACAACACCTAGCTCTGCTGGGTGCGTAATTTTTGTAGGATCGATGGCTGAGTGGTGTAGGTGATGTACTTTGTGTTGTCTCTTGAGGCGGGACAACGTGTCGTGGGGTCGAACCCTGGCCTGTCGTAGTTTGGTAAATTTTATATATATATATATATATATATATATATATTTTTTATTTATTTATTATCACACCGGCCGATTCCCACCAAGGCAGGGTGGCCCGAAAAAGAAAAACTTTCACCATCATTCACTCCATCACTGTCTTGCCAGAAGGGTGCTTTACACTACAGTTTTTAAACTGCAACATTAACACCCCTCCTTCAGAGTGCAGGCACTGTACTTCCCATCTCCAGGACTCAAGTCCGGCCTGCCGGTTTCCCTGAATCCCTTCATAAATGTTACTTTGCTCACACTCCAACAGCACGTCAAGTATTAAAAACCATTTGTCTCCATTCACTCCTATCAAACACGCTCACGCATGCCTGCTGGAAGTCCAAGCCCCTCGCACACAAAACCTCCTTTACCCCCTCCCTCCAACCCTTCCTAGGCCGACCCCTACCCCGCCTTCCTTCCACTACAGACTGATACACTCTTGAAGTCATTCTGTTTCGCTCCATTCTCTCTACATGTCCGAACCACCTCAACAACCCTTCCTCAGCCCTCTGGACAACAGTTTTGGTAATCCCGCACCTCCTCCTAACTTCCAAACTACGAATTCTCTGCATTATATTCACACCACACATTGCCCTCAGACATGACATCTCCACTGCCTCCAGCCTTCTCCTCGCTGCAACATTCATCACCCACGCTTCACACCCATATAAGAGCGTTGGTAAAACTATACTCTCATACATTCCCCTCTTTGCCTCCAAGGACAAAGTTCTTTGTCTCCACAGACTCCTAAGTGCACCACTCACTCTTTTTCCCTCATCAATTCTATGATTCACCTCATC
The DNA here is from genome assembly GCF_038502225.1 of Cherax quadricarinatus. Lineage (NCBI taxonomy): Eukaryota > Metazoa > Arthropoda > Malacostraca > Decapoda > Parastacidae > Cherax > Cherax quadricarinatus. The sequence goes on along the minus strand of NC_091306.1, from coordinate 24,114,563 downwards.
TTTCATAGACCCATCCGCTGACACGTCCACTCCCAAATATCTGAATACGTTCACCTCCTCCATACTCTCTCCTTCCAATCTGATATTCAATCTTTCATCACCTAATCTTTTTGTTATCCTCATAACCTTACTCTTTCCTGTATTCACCTTTAATTTTCTTCTTTTGCACACCCTACCAAATTCATATATATATATATATATATATATATATATATATATATATATATATATATATATATATATATATATATATATATATATATATATATATATATATGCAATAAGATCACAGTAAACAGGTGATTTCAGAATATGCAAAACAACCACTGTGAAAGAATAGAGAAATTCCAAGCGCTTTCGTGACTACTCACATTATCAAGGAACTATTAAAGTAAAGCATCCAAGGAAGGTATATAAGGAGTCTGGCCAACACCTCACTATCAGATCCCACAACAGTTAAACACCTGACGCGCGCCGGCCCAACTGGACAGATCCTTCGCACAACCCACCAACAAACTATTCTACCCAAGAAATAACAAACCTTCCTTGGATGCTTTACTTTCATAGTTCCTTGATAATGTGAGCAGTCACGAAAGCGCTTGGAATTTCTCTATTCTTTGAACATTAAAATGGTATAAAATACCGACAGGTTGTTAGGTAAGACACATATGCAACAGTTAGGTATCTTTATTGTGAAACGTTTCGCCTACACAGTAGGCTTCTTCAGTCAAGTACAGAAAAGTTGATAGAAGCAGAAGATACTTGAAGACGATGTAATCAGTCCATCACCCTTAAAGTTTTGAGGTGGTCAGTCCCTCAGTCTGGAGAAGAGCATTGTTCCATAGTATGAAACAATATGGAGAAGAAGTGACAGGATGGAGCTTTTTATAGCGCCAAGAGGTGAGACGTAGGCCACTAGGAGAGGTAAGAACTCAGATGTTGAGAAGGCAGGTCCCTCTCAAATCTAGCCTCTCTCACTGGTGGAAGTTGTCGAAGTTGATTGCAGGTCTGTACCAAGATACCCTTGTGTTGCAGTGTCTGACAGATTGAACATTAAAATGGTATAAAATACCGACATATGTGTCTTACCTAACAACCTGTCGGTATTTTATACCATTTTAATGTTCAATCTGTCAGACACTGCAACACAAGGGTATCTTGGTACAGACCTGCAATCAACTTCGACAACTTCCACCAGTGAGAGAGGCTAGATTTGAGAGGGACCTGCCTTCTCAACATCTGAGTTCTTACCTCACCTAGTGGCCTACGTCTCACCTCTTGGCGCTATAAAAAGCTCCATCCTGTCACTTCATCTCCATATTGTTTCATACTATGGAACAATGCTCTTCTCCAGACTGAGGGACTGACCACCTCAAAACTTTAAGGGTGATGGACTGATTACATCGTCTTCAAGTATCTTCTGCTTCTATCAACTTTTCTGTACTTGACTGAAGAAGCCTACTGTGTAGGCGAAACGTTTCACAATAAAGATACCTAACTGTTGCATATGTATTCTCTATTCTTTCACAGTGGTTGTTTTGCATATATATATATATATATATATATATATATATATATATATATATATATATATATATATATATATATATATATATATATATATATATATATATATATATATATATATATATATATATATATATATATGTATATATATATATATATATATATATATATATATATATATATATATATATATATATATATATATATATATATATATATATATATATATATATATATATATATAATGTATATATATATATATATATATATATATATATATATATATATATATATATATATATATATATATTATAAGAACATAAGAATGGAGGAACACTGCAGAAGGCCTACTGGCCCATGCGAGGCAGGTCCTTATCAAAACGACTACTACCTAAAGCTTCCCAAGAAATAACTCCCGTACCCAATGACACCAATCAAACCCAGCCCCTCCCACTCATATATTTGTCCAGTCTCTTCTTAAAGCTACCCAAGGTCCTAGCCTCTATCACCCCAATGGAAAGACTGTTCCATGCATCTACAACTCTGTTAGAAAACCAGTACTTACCTATGTCCTTTCTAAATCTAAATTTATCCAACTTAAACCCATTATTCCTGGTTCTTACCTGGTTCGACACCCTCAGTACTTTATTAATATCTCCCTTGTTTATGCCCGTCATCCACTTATACACTTCAATGATATCTCCCCTCATTCTACGCCTCTCCAGAGAGTGGAGATTTAAGGCTTTGAGTCTATCTTCATACGGGAGGTTCCTTACACAGTAAATCATTTTAGTCATTCTTCTCTGTATGTTCTCTAATGAGTGTATATCCATCCTGTAGTAGGGGGACCAAAACTGAGCAGCATAATCTAAATAAGGCCTCACTAGTGATGTATAGAGCTGTAAAATAACTTTTGGACTACTGCTACTTATACTTCTTGAGATAAATCCAAGTAATCTGTTGGCCTTGTTGCGCACACTAAGGCACTGCTATCTTGGCTTCATGGGCTGGAGTTGGGAGGCAAGAGCTTCACTGTTATAAAACAGAAATGCCTAGACAATTGGTCTTCCAAGTTTGGAGGATGAGCAGGAGCATTGTCCATTACCAGGAGGCATTTGAGTGGCAATTTAGAGTGGATAGAGGAGCAATGTGGCAGATGTTGCAAGTATATGGAATAGGTGGTAAGTTACTAAATGCTGTAAAGAGCTTTTATGAGGATAGTGAGGCTCAGGTTAGGGTGTGTAGAAGAGAGGGAGAATATAGATTTCTGCTTACCATGACTCCCAAGTCTTTTTCGCGTTCTGTATGATCAAACTCTACTTCACCTAGATTATAGCTTCGAGGGTTATTTTCATTACCAAGGGCCTTACACTTATCCACATTGAACTTCATCTGCCATTTTTCAGACCAAGACATTAATTTGTCCAAATCGTTCTGGAGTTCATTGATATCCTCCTCAGAGTGAATTATACGGCCTATCTTTGTATCATTAGCAAATTTACTCATGTCACTCGTAATCCCTTCATCAAGGTCATTAATGTAAATTATTAACAAGAGAGGGCCTAAAACTGATCCTTGTGGAACGCCACTAGTGACTAATCCCCATTCAGATTTCACTCCATTAATGGTAACTTTCTGCTTTCTATTGGTAAGCCATGCCTCAATCCATGCTAGATATATATATATATATATATATATATAAATATATATATATATATATATATATATATATATATATATATATATATATATATATATATATATATATATATATATATATGTAGGTAGTAGGTTGGTAGACAGCAACCACCCAGGGAGGTACTACCGTCCTGCCAGGTGACTGTGAAACAGAAACCTGTAATTGTTTTACAAGATGGTAGGATTGCTGGTGTCTCTTTTCTGTCTCATAAACACCCTGGATAACAGGTATATCTTGCTACATCTACTTACACTTAGGTCACACTACACAGGCAGCACATTCATATGTTTATATATATATATATATATATATATATATATATATATATATATATATATATATATATATATATATATATATATAGATATATATATATATATATACATACACACATCTAGGATTTTTCTTCTTTTTCTTAATAGTTCTTGTTCTTGTTTTTTTTTGTCTCTATTGTCCATGGGGAAGTGGAAAAGAATCTTTCCTCCGTAAGCCATGCGTGTCGTATGAGACGACTAAAATGCCGGGAGCAATGGGCTAGTAACCCCTTCTCCTGTAAACATTTACTAAAAATCAGAAGAAAAACTTTATAAAACTGGGATGCTTGAATGTGCGTGGATGTAGTACAGATGATAAGAAAGAGATGATTACTGATGTTATGAATGAAAAGAAGTTGGATGTCCTGGCCCTAAGTGAAACAAAACTGAAGGGGGTAGGCGAGTTTCAGTGGGGAGAAATAAGTCAGGAGTATCTGAGAGAGTTATAGCTAAGGAAGGGGTAGCAATAACGTTGAAAGACCAGTTATGGAACGAAAAGAGGGAATATAAATATGTGAATTCAAGGATTATGTGGTTTAAAACAAGGGTCGGATGTGAAAAGTGGGTCATACTAAGCGTGTATGCACCTGGAGAAGAGAGGAGTGTAGAGGAGAGAGAGAGAGATTTTGGGAGATGTTAAGCGAATGTATAGGAACCTTTGAACCAATTGAGAGAATAATTGTGGTAGAGGACCTAAATGCTAAAGTAGGAGAAACATTTGTGGTAGGTAAGTTTGGGGTGCCAGGTGTGAATGATAATGGGAGCCCTTTGATTGAACTTTGTATAGAAAGGGGTTTAGTTATAAGTAATATGTATTTTAAGAAAAAGAGGATAAATAAGTATACAATATATGATGTAGGGCGTAATGACAGTTTGTGTGACTATGTATTGGTAGATAAAAGACTGTTCAGTAGACTTCAGGATGTACATGTTTATACAGAGGCCACAGATATATCAGATCACTTTCTAGTTGTAGCTACAGTGAGAGTAAAAGGTAGATGGGATACAAGGAAAATAGAAGCAGCAATTAAGAGAGAGGTGAAGGTGTATCAACTAAAAGAGGAGGCAGTTAGGGGTAAGATATAAACAACTATTGGAGGATAGATGGGCTAGTGAGAGCATAGGCAATGGGGTCGAAGAGGTATGGGGTAGGTTTAAGAACGTAGTGTTAGAGTGTTCAGCAGAAGTTTGTGGTTACAGGCAAATGGGTGCAGGAAGAAAGAAGAGCGACTGGTGAAATGATAATGTAAAGAGAGTAGTAAGGGAGAAAAAGTTATCATATGAGAGGTTTTTACAAAGTAGAAGTGATACAAGGAGGGAAGAGTATATGGAGAGAAAAAGAGAGGTTAAGAGAGTGGTGAAGATATGTAAAAAGAGAGCAAATGAGAGAGTGGGTGAGATGTTATCAACAAATTTTATTGAAAATAAGAAAAAGCAGGAGGGGATATAGTTTTGAAGTGGTTGGTGCTATTATTTAATAAATGTATGGAAGAGGGTAAGGTACCTAGGGATTAGCAGAGAGCATGCAGTTCCTTTGTATAAAGGCAAAGGGGATAAAAGAGAGTGCAAAAATTATAGGGGAATAAGTCTGTTGAGTATATCTGGTAAAGTGTATGGTAGAGTTATTATTGAAAGAATTAAGAGTAAGACGGAGAATAGGATAGCAGATGAATAAGGAGGCTTTAGGAAAGGCTTTAGTAAATGTGTACAGGAGAAGGGGTTACTAACCCATTGCTCCCGGCATTTTAGTCGCCTCATACGACACGCATGGCTTACGGAGGAAAGATTCTTTTCCACTTCCCCATGGACAATAGAAGAAATAAAGAAGAACAAGAGCTATTTAGAAAAAGGAGAAAAACCTAGATGTATGTATATATATATATATATGCATGTGCGTGTCTGTGAAGTGTGACCAAAGTGTAAGTTGGAGTAGCAAGACATCCCTGTTATCTAGCGTGTTTATGAGACAGAAAAAGAAACCATATATATATATATGTATATATATATATATATATATATATATATATATATATATATATATATATATATATATATATATATATATATATATATATATATATATATATATATATATATATTGATGTGATGAATCATAGTGTACAATTTTGGGAGCATTGAAATTTTGGTCAAAGCTGCCTCTTAAGGCATTGTTGCATATATACATCTTAGATTCAGTGCCAAATATGAAGTTGATTGGTTGAGGTTTAGCCTACAGCATTTGCGATTTAAATTTTTGAATATGTCTGTATTACTGAGTAGTGCAGCGCAGTGTTTTATGTACTGTATCTATGTACTCTGCAGTATTTATAAACATTAACTAACTTTCTCAGTGATTATGCTGGAGCTGCCATTGCTACCTCAACCTTAATGGACTATGGCATTATCACCAAGGACGACAAAAGTCAAGTTATTGGACCACAGAAGTTATGAGATGCCAGACGCAAATACCGAATGGAGAGGCAAGAAAATAAGCTACCAAACTTGGAAAATATCACTTCACTGTATTTTGATGGTAAGAAGATCTCCATTCATGTAATGATAATGAGAAGACCAAGAAATGGAGTCCAAAGATAGTGGTGAAAGATTATTACGTCATCTGAATATCTCATTCATGTGACTTCCAAGTCAGGCCATGGAAAGGAGATTGCCAAGACTATCTATACATTTCTGGTGGAACAGAAACTAACTCGGCAGCCTGTTGTATGTGTTGGTTGTGATGGAACCAACATAAATACCAGAGCTGACAATGGAGCCATTCATCATCCTGAAATGTTGCTTGGTTATTCGGTCCATTATTTTATCTGTCAGCTTCATGGAAATGAGCTGCCATTCCGAGCTGTTTTTTACCACTAAGATGGTAAACAAAGTGGTCCTGAGCATTAGAGAGGTCTCATTGGCAAGCAAATCAAGGATCCTCTGTCTGCATTACCAGTTGTTGCTTTCCAACCAATCATTTTCACTGATTTTCCTGCTCTGAATGACAAGTTGACAGAGGATCTGTCCTGGGATCAGAAATACTTGTATAGGATTTGCGAAGGAGTGATCACAGGTGTGGTTGATGATGACTTGGCTGCTCTTGAACCAGGTCCACCGTGTGTGTCAAGTTGGAATACTTTATGGAGTAGGGTCCTTAACTCCAGTCAGGAGTTAGAGTCGTCATTATGGTTTTAAAGTTCAGTGATACAATGTGGTTCCAAATCAAGCTGCAACCTTATGTCAGACACCTTTCAAAGAACGTCTTCCAGTCACTGCAATTTATGAGACATCTGAACAGTGAAGAAAAGAAGACAGTAAAGAAGACTGTCCAAAGAAATTCCTACTTTGCTCACACAGATCAGCTGCTTCTTGGTATGTGCGCTGATGAAGACATGACTGTGAGAGACAAAGCTGTTGCAGTGCTAAAAAAATAGAGAAGAGAATCAACAGACAGAAGAAAGTACTGAGAGCTCTGATAAGGATGGAGAAGATTCTGCTGATGCTGTTGACGAGGACTTCTTAATCTACACTGATGATGAGGATGACAGTGAAGATGAAGAGAATGACAATGTGGCTCCTATTGTCAACTCAAGAAAAGTATTGATTCCCAAAGTAAATTGGCAAGCAAAGAACTATCATTCCATGATTGACTGGAAGACTGAACTCAAAACTGAGCCTCCTTTCATTGTTTCTCTATCAGATCAACAGGTTCTGGAAATTACTGAGACTCCACTAGAGGTGTCCAAGTGGCCAAACAACACTCAAGCTGTTGAGAGAGGGATAAAACTGATGACTGAAGCAGACACTGAAGTGACTGGACAGAAGGCAAGAGATGGATTTATCACGCAAAGAATATTTTCCAGGAAAGTGATGCCCAAATTCTGCACCAAGAAAGACTTCGCTTATAACTTGCAATAGTTTAAAATTAAATAGTTGATGATTGATATAACCCATGTACATTTGATTATACAATCATCACAACCAAAAATTAAATAAATCATGTACACTTGATAATTTTCATGATAAAAAAATTATAACTAAATGCTTTCAATGGTGTATAATTTGATGAAAAATCGATCCCGATGCTGCAGGGTAAATGGGCATGAAATGGTCTGAAATTTTGCTCAGAAGCTTGTTGTGACCATACAAATAATGGCTGAAAAGTGCAACTTGCATCTCTAAAATTAGTATTTTTTTGAATGCTCCCTAGTGTACACAGGAACACTTATTTGTTGGTTTTCTGTAAATTTTAAATTCAAAATTATTGTAAATGTTATAATTAAAACATCTAGAAAAGGCTATGAGTTATTTTCTTCGAATTCAACAGTAAAATTTATAGAATGAGCTAAACTATTTAATTTAACAAGGAAATGGTTTATATCTATATTCCTAGGTTTAAGATTTAAAATGTCATCAACATATCTATACCACTTAGCTCTATCAGGAAGGACTGTGTCAAGCAATTTTGTTTAAAAATATTCCATGTGTAAATTGCTAAGAAAGGATTTCCCATCGTCATACCAAACTTCTGAGTGTAAAACTCGTCATTAAACACAAACTTTGCATTAACAATACAAAGTTTAATAAGTTTTATGATAGTAGGAACAGGCGATGGTAAATCGTAATTAACAAAGTCGGGTGTTGTGATGTGACTGTGAGGTGTAGTCACGTCTTTATATGCCTTCCTGTTGATCTTTTATTTTTACAGTTCCTTGATAATATGAGAAGTCACGAAAGCACTTGAAATTTCACTAGATTTTCACAGTGGTTATTCTGCATCGCACACACACACACACACACACACACACACACACACACACACACACACACACACACACACACACACACACACACACACACACACACACACATACACATACACACACACACACACAACACATCAGAGGATGCAATGGTAGTCACAGTGGGAGGTGGAAAGGGAAAGATCCATGTTTGTCTATGGGCTAGACAAAGCCAAAGGGGAAACTTATGATGAAAGAAAGCAGGAGGAGAAAAAAGCGATTGAAGATATCATGAAGGTGATAGGCGAGGGGGACATGACCCAGGTGGCAAATTTTCGGAGAATTGGGTGGTTCACAAAGAAAAGGAATCGGCCTCTCAAAGTAATTTTCAAGGCAGAATCAACCTGAACCATGATCCTACAGGAGAAAGCACTGCTGAGAGGCAAGCAGGAGTTCCGGAGTGTGTACCTCGATCGAGATAGAACACAGGACGAAAGGAAGAAATGAAAGAGAGAGTTCAAAAACGAAAGGAGAAATGGGAGGAAATGAAAAAGGAGAGCAGAATAACCCAGGATCAAATGGAAGGACAAGCGCACCCCCCAGAAACACCTGCAGAAGGACTCCAGCCACGACACCCCCAAGGCAACTGAACAATCCAAACCAACCATCACACACCGATCCCTCTGTTTCCACCCCCCGCACCACAGTTACAGTATTAGAACAGAAGCTGAAGGTTTGGTACACAAATGCAGATGGATTAACGAATAAACATGAGGAATGGCAAGAAAGAATCAATGAGAAGTCCCCAGACATCATAGCAGTTACAGAAACAAAACTCATGGAGACAATAACAGATGCAGTCTACCCACCAGGATACCAGATCATGAGGAAAGATAGAAGGGGCAGGGGGGGAGGTGGGGTTGCTCTGCTTGTAAAAAACAATTGGAAATTCGAGAAAATGGAAGGAATAGATGAGACGGGAGAAAGAGACTACATAGCAGGTACACTTCAGTCTGGGGAACACAAAGTGGTCATTGCAGTGATGTATAATCCGCCACAGATTTGCAGGAGGCCAAGAGAGAAATATGATGAGAGCAACAGAGCAATGGTGGAAACACTTGCTGAGGTGGCAAGAAGAGCTCACTCCAGCAGAGCAAAGTTGCTAGTTATGGGGGATTTCAACCACAGGGAGATTGACTGGGAAAACCTGGAGCCACATGGGGGTCCCAAAACATGGAGAGCCAGGATGTTGGACGTGGTGCTGGAAAACCTCATGCACCAACATGTTAAGGACACTACCAGAGTGAGAGGGGAGGATGAACCAGCAAGATTGGACCTTGTGTTCACCCTGGGCAGCTCAGATATTGAGGACATCAAGTATGAGAGTCCCCTAGGAGCTAGCGACCACGTGGTTCTGTGCTTTGAATACATAGTAGAGCTGCAAGTGGAGAGAATAACAGGAGTTGAATGGGAAAAGCCTGACTATAAAAGAGGGGACTACATAGGGTTGAAGAACTTCCTGCGGGAGGTCCAGTGGGACAGAGAACTGGCAGGAAAGCCAGTAAATGAAATGATGGAATATGTAACAACAAAATGCAAGGAGGCAGTGGAAAGGTTTATTCCCAAGGGCAACAGTAACAACGGGAAGACCAGAACGAGCCCCTGGTTTACCCGACGGTGTAAGGAGGCAAAAACAAAGTGCAATAGAGAATGGAAAAAGTACAGAAGGCAGAGAACACACGAAAATAGGGAGATCAGTCGCAGAGCCAGGAATGAGTAC
>NC_091306.1:24072004-24094504 GCF_038502225.1 Cherax quadricarinatus | reverse complement strand
TACCAACAAGTGTTGGATGACATACGAACAACTGAGGAGGAGGTGAAGAAGCTCTTAAGTGACCTTGACACCTCAAAGGCGATGGGACCGGACAACATCTCCCCATGGGTCCTTAGAGAAGGAGCAGAGATGCTGTGCATGCCTCTAACCACAATCTTCAACACATCCCTTGAAACTGGGCAACTACCTGAGAAATGGAAGACAGCTAATGTAGTCCCCATTTTTAAAAAAGGAAACAGAAACGAGGCACTAAACTACAGACCTGTGTCTCTGACATGTATTGTGTGCAAAGTCATGGAGAAGATTATCAGGAGGAGAGTGGTCGAACACTTGGAAAGGAAGAAGATTATAAATGAAAACCAGCATGGGTTCATGGAAGGCAAATCTTGTATCACAAACCTCCTGGAGTTTTATGACAAGGTAACAGAAGTAAGACACGAGAGAGAGGGGTGGGTAGATTGCGTTTTCCTAGACTGCAGGAAGGCCTTTGACACAGTTCCCCACAAGAGATTAGTGCAGAAGCTGGAGGATCAGGCACACGTAAAAGGGAGGGCACTGCAATGGATAAGGGAATACCTGACAGGGAGGCAGCAACGAGTCATGGTACGTGAAGAGGTATCACAGTGGGCGCCTGTTACGAGCGGGGTCCCACAGGGGTCAGTTCTAGGACCAGTGCTATTTTTGATATATGTGAACGACATGATGGAAGGAATAGACTCTGAAGTGTCCCTGTTCGCAGATGACGTGAAGTTGATGAGAAGAATTAAATCGGACGAGGATGAGGCAGGACTGCAAAGAGACCTGGACAGGCTGGACATGTGGTCCAGCAACTGGCTTCTCGAATTCAATTCAGCCAAATGCAAAGTCATGAAGATTGGGGAGGGGCAAAGAAGACCGCAGACAGAGTATAGGCTAGGTGGACAAAGACTACAGACCTCACTCAGGGAGAAAGACCTTGGGGTGACCATAACACCGAGCACATCACCGGAGGCACACATCAACCAAATAACCGCTGCAGCATACGGGCGCCTGGCAAACCTGAGAATAGCTTTCCGATTCCTTAATAAGGAATCGTTCAAGACACTGTACACTGTGTATGTTAGGCCCATACTGGAGTATGCAGCACCAGTCTGGAACCCACACCTGGTCAAGCACGTCAAGAAGTTAGAGAAAGTACCAAGGTTTGCAACAAGGCTAGTCCCAGAGCTCAAGGGAATGTCGTACGAGGAAAGGTTAAGGGAAATCGGACTGACGACACTGGAGGACAGAAGGGTCAGGGGAGACATGATAACGACATACAAGATACTGCGGGGAATAGACAAGGTGGACAGAGATAGGATGTTCCAGAGAGGGGACACAGGGACAAGGGGTCACAACTGGAAGCTGAAGACTCAGACGAGTCACAGGGACGTTAGGAAGTATTTCTTCAGTCATAGAGTTGTCAGCAAGTGGAATAGCCTAGCAAGTGAAGTAGTGGAGGCAGGAACCATACATAGTTTTAAGAAGAGGTATGACAAAGCTCAGGAAGCAGAGAGAGAGAGGATCCAGTAGCGATCAGTGAAGAGGCGGGGCCAGGAGCTGAGTCTCGACCCCTGCAACCACAATTAGGTGAGTACATACACACACACACACACACACGCACACACACACACACACACACACACACACACACACACACACACACACACACACACACACACACACACACACACACACACACACACACACACACACACACACACACACACACATACACACACGCACACATTATTCCATACATAAATTTTCGCTTGTCCTGTATGGCAAGATGAGCGTTGCTATTTACGCCAAGATCGCAAGTTCTGCCTATTCGGCACGACATATATATATATATATATATATATATATATATATATATATATATATATATATATATATATATATATATATATATATGTCGTGCCGAATATGTAAAACTGGTCAATTAGCAAGAACTCATTTAAAATTAAGTCATTTCTAAAATTTTCTCTTATACGTTTAAAGATATATTTTTTTCATTATTGTTGATATAAAAATTTATAATTTTACACCAAAAGGAACTTAGAAAACTTACCTAACCTTATTATAACAAACACAATTTATTTTATCCTAACCCAACTAAATATATTTTAGATTTGTTTACAATAATTTAATACTAAACAAACACAGTGAAATATATTTTATTTCCTTAGGTTCAGAATGATTTTGGCGAAATAATTGCATACACAAATTTTCGCTTGCTTCTGCAGTGTTTTAAAAATTGAGGTTGGAGAGTTGAAGGAGGAGGTCTTGCTTCTCCAGGAGGAGATTAGGAGGCTGAAGGTCCACCTCAATGGGTCTGGGAGAGAGTGTGAGGTGGCTGGAGTTGTGGGGAATGAGGCTTCTAGCAGTGAGGTGCAGTCTGTCTCTCGCTGTGAGGAGGCTGTAGTTGGGGAGGTAGCAACGGCTACCAGCAGTGAGGTGCAGCGCAGCACCTGCTACAAGTGGCGAGTGGTTCACAGTAATGGGAGGCGCATCAGAGTAAGGAAAGTTAAGAGTGAAGATCTGAAGGTAGGAAATCTCTTCTCTGTTCTTCAGGATGAATGTACTTCAGTGGCCAGTGAAGGTAAGGGTACTACTGCCCCTGCTAATGGAGGTAAGCGCATTCTTGTGGTTGGTGACTCTCAGGTAAGATATATTGACCGTGCTTTTTGTAATAGGAATAAGAAGATGAGAGATAGAGTGCTTCCCTGGAGCTGGTGTTGGGGACATAGTCAACAGGCTGGATAATATCATGTCAGGTAATGGGAACAAGCCCATTATCTGTCTCAGTGCTGGTGGAAATGATATTGGGAAGGGTAGGAGAGAAGAGCTGCTAGATAAGTACAGGTCAGCTATAGATTTCATTAAGTCTAAGGGAGGGATCCCAATCATATGTAGCATCTTGCCTAGAAGGGGAGTAGGAAATGAAAGGTTGTCTAGGGCAATTGGTGTAAATTGCTGGCTAGACAGATACTGCAAGGAACTTGCAATCCCATTCATTGACAACTGGAACAACTTTTATGGCAAACATGATATGTATGCAAGGGATGGGGTACATCTCTCTGGGGCAGGGGTGGTAGCACTTGCAGACTCGATTGAGAAGGCCATTGGTGAAATGCCTATGATTTTAAACTGATGGAAGATAGAGGTATGGGTGTGTGTGGGAAACAAGCAGGTTGCAACACTAGGGTTGGAAACAGTAAATGTATAAAAGGCATTCAGCATGAAGTTATAAATAAAGACAATAGATCAGGTCAGCAAACAAAGGGGGACAGCAGAGGGCAGCAAGGGACTAGCTCCCTTAAGGTTTGCTATACTAATAGCAGGAGTGTAAGAAATAAGATAGATGAGCTAAGATTAATTGCAAGTGCAGGAAACATAGATATTATTGCTATAACAGAGACCTGGCTCAATCTGAAAGATAGAGAGATGCCCTCTGAATGTCACATACAAGGCTATAAATTATTCCACACTGACAGGGTCAACAGGAAAGGTGGTGGAGTAGCGATGTATGTCAGAGACAATTTAAATTGTTGTGTTAGACGAGATATTAAATTAAAAGCGTCAGCCACTGAATCTGTTTGGTTACAGCTTCTCGAGGGCCGAGAAAAACTAATTTTGGGTGTGATTTACAGGGCCCCAAATCTTGATAGGGAGTGCAGTAAACTTCTATGGGACGAAATTCGTAAGGCATCTACATACGAAAATGTTGTGCTAATGGGAGATTTCAACTATAGACAGATTGACTGGAGCAATTTGACAGGAAATTTAGAGTCAGGTGACTTTCTTGATACGATCCAGGATTGTTTTTTAAAACAGTTTGTGACAGAGCCTACTAGGGGAAATAAACTCCTTGACTTGGTTCTTGCCAGTAGGGAAACACTAATTAATAATCTTGAGGTTAATGATGAGCTTGGGGAAAGTGATCACAAATCACTCAGTTTTAATATATCATGGAATTCCCCTAATAATGGCAATCAAGTCTCCGTCCCTGACTTTCGCTTGGCTGATTTCATAGGACTGAAAAATTACTTAGGTGGGCTGAACTGGAATGACCTGACTAAGGGTCAGGTAGGTGGTGATGGTTGCCGATATGATGCTTTCCAGGGCATAGTTCTAGCTGCTCAGTCAAATTATGTTCCAAATAGGGAAATCAGATCAAACAAAAATGATCCTAAATGGATGAACAATAGATTAAAATATCTGATTGGTCAAAAGAGAGGCATATATAGGCAAATCAAAAGAGGAGAGGGGCAATTAAGAAATCGATATATTCAGTTAAAGAGAGAAATAAAAAAGGGAATTAGAAAAGCAAAAAGAGATTATGAGGTTAAAGTTGCAAGAGAATCGAAGACTAACCCAAAAGGATTCTTTCAGGTATACAGAAGTAAGATCAGGGACAAGATAGGCCCACTCAAAAGTTCCTCGGGTCAGCTCACTGACAGTGATAAGGAAATGTGTAGAATTTTTAACACATACTTCCACTCAGTTTTTACACAGGAGGATACCAGCGATATTCCAGTAATGATAAATTATGTAGAACAGGACGATAATAAACTGTGCACGATTAGGGTCACAAGTGACATGGTCCTTAGGCAAATAGATAAATTAAAACCTAACAAATCCCCAGGCCCTGATGAACTGTATGCAAGGGTTCTAAAGGAATGTAAAGAGGAGCTTAGCACACCTTTGGCTAATCTTTTCAACATATCACTACAAACTGGCATGGTGCCAGATAAGTGGAAAATGGCAAATGTGATACCTATTTTCAAAATAGGTGACAGGTCCTTAGCTTCGAACTATAGACCAATAAGCCTAACCTCCATAGTGGGAAAATTTATGGAATCAATAATTGCCGAGGCAGTTCGTAGCCACCTTGAAAAGCATAAATTAATCAACGAATCTCAGCATGGTTTTACAAAGGGGCGTTCCTGCCTTACGAATTTATTAACTTTTTTCACTAAGGTATTTGAGGAGGTAGATCATGGTAATGAATATGATATTGTGTATAATGACTTCAGTAAGGCTTTTGACAGGGTCCCACATCAGAGACTATTGAGGAAAATTAAAGCACATGGAATAGGAGGAGAAATTTTTTCCTGGATAGAGGCATGGTTGACAAATAGGCAGCAGAGAGTTTGCATAAATGGGGAGAAATCAGAGTGGGGAAGCGTTACGAGCGGTGTTCCACAGGGGTCAGTGTTGGGCCCCCTGCTGTTCACAATCTACATAAACGACATAGATGAGGGCATAAAGAGCGACATCGGCAAGTTTGCCGATGACACCAAAATAGGCCGACGAATTCATTCTGACGAGTACATTCGAGCACTCCAGGAAGATTTGAATAGACTGATGCAGTGGTCGGAGAAGTGGCAGATGCAGTTTAATATAGACAAATGCAAAGTTCTAAATGTTGGACAGGACAATAACCATGCCACATATAAACTAAATAATGTAGATCTTAATATTACGGATTGCGAAAAAGATTTAGGAGTTCTGGTTAGCAGTAATATGAAACCAAGACAGTGCATAAGTGTTCGCAATAAAGCTAATAGAATCCTTGGCTTCATATCAAGAAGCATAAATAATAGGAGTCCTCAGGTTGTTCTTCAACTCTATACATCCTTGATTAGGCCTCATTTAGATTATGCTGCACAGTTTTGGTCACCGTATTACAGAATGGATATAAATTCTCTGGAAAATGTACAAAGGAGGATGACAAAGTTGATCCCATGTATCAGAAACCTTCCCTATGAGGATAGACTGAGGGCCCTGAATCTGCACTCTCTAGAAAGACGTAGAATTAGGGGGGGGGGTATGATTGAGGTGTATAAATGGAAGACGGGAATAAATAAAGGGGATGTAAATAGTGTGCTGAAAATATCTAGCCTAGACAGGACTCGCAGCAATGGTTTTAAGTTGGAAAAATTCAGATTCAGGAAGGATATAGGAAAGTACTGGTTTGGTAATAGAGTTGTGGATGAGTGGAACAAACTCCCGAGTACAGTTATAGAGGCCAGAACGTTGTGTAGCTTTAAAAATAGGTTGGATAAATACATGAGTGGATGTGGGTGGGTGTGAGTTGGACCTGATAGCTTGTGCTACCAGGTCGGTTGCCGTGTTCCTCCCTTAAGTCAATGTGACCTGACCTGACTAGGTTGGGTGCATTGGCTTAAGCCGGTAGGAGACTTGGACCTGCCTCGCATGGGCCAGTAGGCCTTCTGCAGTGTTCCTTCGTTCTTATGTTCTTATGTTCTTATATGGCAAGACGACCGTTGCTATTTAAGCCAAGATCGCAAGTTCTGCCTATTCGGCACGACGTATATATGTATATATATGGTTTAGAAAGACACGTAAGCAAACACTATGACATATTTATTAGAAAACGTTTCGGTCCTGGGACCTTGATCACTTCTAACATACAGAGGGAGAAAGACATTATATATATAGGCGGAGAGTGAGGTGTGAGTGACGCACGTGACCTGAGGAATGTCATAAGAACATAAGAATGGAGGAACACTGTGGAAGGCCTACTGGCCCATGTGAGGCAGGTCCTTATCAAAACAACCTCTACCTATGATGAGGACGGGTAGACGATGAAATCATGTGACTCCTGTGTTGTTGGGTTGGTGCTGCTTAAGTATCATGTATGCCAATGTTTTTGAAATTTTGTAGTTTCCAGTGTTGCGTTCTATAGTGTCGGTGACGGCGATTAGTGAGGCTTCTAGGCACCGTCGGCGTCTGAGGTCTGGTTCCTAGAAGCCTCACTAATCGCCGTCACCGACACTATAGAACGCAACACTGGAAACTACAAAATTTCAAAAACATTGGCATACATGATACTTAAGCAGCACCAACCCAACAACACAGGAGTCACATGATTTCATCGTCTACCCGTCCTCATCATAGGTAGAGGTTGTTTTGATAAGGACCTGCCTCGCATGGGCCAGTAGGCCTTCCACAGTGTTCCTCCATTCTTATGTTCTTATGACATTCCTCAGGTCACGTGCGTCACTCACACCTCACTCTCCGCCTATATATATAATGTCTTTCTCCCTCTGTATGTTAGAAGTGATCAAGGTCCCAGGACCGAAACGTTTTCTAATAAATATGTTATAGTGTTTGCTTACGTGTCTTTCTAAACCAACTTGTCGGTTGTTAGGTAAGACACATATGCAACAGTTAGAAAACTTTATTCCGAAACGTTTCGCCTACACAGTAGGCTTCTTCAGTCGAATACAGAAAGTAGGCAGGAACAGTAGAGATGTGAAGACGATGTAATCAGTCCATCACCCTTAAAGTCGTAGAATTTGAGGTTGTCAGTCCCTCGGCCTGGAGAAGTTCAGTTCCATAGTCAGGAACTATCTGAAGATCAAGCGACAGTGCGGAGACTTAAATACTGTCGGAAGGAGAGGTGCAGGGTAGTAATAGTAGTAGTAGTAGTAGTGAGAGGCCACTGAGAGGTCATGTCCCTCTCAGATCCAACCCTTCTCACTTGAAAAGCTTGTCCACTCAGTGGCCTCTCACTACTACTACTACTACTACTACTACTACTACCCTGCACCTCTCCTTCCGACAGTATTTAAGTCTCCGCACTGTCGCTTGATCTTCAGATAGTTCCTGACTATGGAACTGAACTTCTCCAGGCCGAGGGACTGACAACCTCAAATTCTACGACTTTAAGGGTGATGGACTGATTACATCGTCTTCACATCTCTACTGTTCCTGCCTACTTTCTGTATTCGACTGAAGAAGCCTACTGTGTAGGCGAAACGTTTCGGAATAAAGTTGTCTAACTGTTGCATATGTGTCTTACCTAACAACCTGTCGGTATTGTATACCATTTTGATGTTCAACTTGTCGGTATTTATTACCAAGGTTTATACCATGTATATATATATATATATATATATATATATATATATATATATATATATATATATATATATATCTATATATATATATATATATATATATATATATATATATATAGATATATATATATATATATATATATATATGTATATATATATATATATATAGGTAGTAGGTTGGTAGACAGCAACCACCCAGGGAAGTACTACCGTCCTGCCAGATGACTGTGAAACAAAAACCTGTAACTGTTTTGCATGATGGTAGGATTGCTGGTTTTCTTTTTCTGTCTCATAAACACACTAGATAACAGGGATATCTTGCTACTCCTACTTACACTTTGGTCACACTTCACAGACACGCACATGCATATATATATATACATACATCTAGGTTTTTCTCCTTATTCTAAATAGCTCTTGTTCTTTTTTATTTCTTCTATTGTCCATGGGGAAGTGGAAAAGAATCTTTCCTCCGTAAGCCATGCGTGTCGTATGAGGCGACTAAAATGCCGGGAGCAATGGGCTAGTAACCCCTTCTCCTGTATACATTTACTAAAAAAGAGAAGAAGAAAAACTTTATAAAACTGGGTTGTTTAAATGTGCGTGGATGTAGTGCGGATGACAAGAAACAGATGATTGCTGATGTTATGAATGAAAAGAAGTTGGATGTCCTGGCTCTAAGCGAAACAAAGCTGAAGGGGGTAGGAGAGTTTCAGTGGGGGGAAATAAATGGGATTAAATCTGGAGTATCTGAGAGAGTTAGAGCAAAGGAAGGGGTAGCAGTAATGTTAAATGATCAGTTATGGAAGGAGAAAAGAGAATATGAATGTGTAAATTCGAGAATTATGTGGATTAAAGTAAAGGTTGGATGCGAGAAGTGGGTCATAATAAGCGTGTATGCACCTGGAGAAGAGAGGAATGCAGAGGAGAGAGAGAGATTTTGGGAGATGTTAAGTGAATGTATAGGAGCCTTTGAACCAAGTCAGAGAGTAATTGTGGTAGGGGACCTGAATGCTAAAGTAGGAGAAACTTTTAGAGAGGGTGTGGTAGGTAAGTTTGGGGTGCCAGGTGTAAATGATAATGGGAGCCCTTTGATTGAACTTTGTATAGAAAGGGGTTTAGTTATAGGTAATACATATTTTAAGAAAAAGAGGATAAATAAGTATACACGATATGATGTAGGGCGAAATGACAGTAGTTTGTTGGATTATGTATTAGTAGATAAAAGACTGTTGAGTAGACTTCAGGATGTACATGTTTATCGAGGGGCCACAGATATATCAGATCACTTTCTAGTTGTAGCTACACTGAGAGTAAAAGGTAGATGGGATACAAGGAGAATAGAAGCATCAGGGAAGAGAGAGGTGAAGGTTTATAAACTAAAAGAGGAGGCAGTTAGGGTAAGATATAAACAGCTATTGGAGGATAGATGGGCTAATGAGAGCATAGGCAATGGGGTCGAAGAGGAATGGGGTAGGTTTAAAAATGTAGTGTTAGAGTGTTCAGCAGAAGTTTGTGGTTACAGGAAAGTGGGTGCAGGAGGGAAGAGGAGCGATTGGTGGAATGATGATGTAAAGAGAGTAGTAAGGGAGAAAAAGTTAGCATATGAGAAGTTTTTACAAAGTAGAAGTGATGCAAGGAGGGAAGAGTATATGGAGAAAAAGAGAGAGGTTAAGAGAGTGGTGAAGCAATGTAAAAAGAGAGCAAATGAGAGAGTGGGTGAGCTGTTATCAACAAATTTTGTTGAAAATAAGAAAAAGTTTTGGAGTGAGATTAACAAGTTAAGAAAGCCTAGAGAACAAATGGATTTGTCAGTTAAAAATAGGAGAGGAGAGTTATTAAATGGAGAGTTAGAGGTATTGGGAAGATGGAGGGAATATTTTGAGGAATTGTTAAATGTTGATGAAGATAGGGAAGCTGTGATTTCGTGTATAGGGCAAGGAGGAATAACATCTTGTAGGAGTGAGGAAGAGCCAGTTGTGAGTGTGGGGGAAGTTCGTGAGGCAGTAGGTAAAATGAAAGGGGGTAAGGCAGCCGGGATTGATGGGATAAAGATAGAAATGTTAAAAGCAGGTGGGGATATAGTTTTGGAGTGGTTGGTGCAATTATTTAATAAATGTATGGAAGAGGGTAGGGTACCTAGGGATTGGCAGAGAGCATGCATAGTTCCTTTGTATAAAGGCAAAGGGGATAAAAGAGAGTGCAAAAATTATAGGGGGATAAGTCTGTTGAGTGTACCTGGTAAAGTGTATGGTAGAGTTATAATTGAAAGAATTAAGAGTAAGACGGAGAATAGGATAGCAGATGAACAAGGAGGCTTTAGGAAAGGTAGGGGGTGTGTGGACCAGGTGTTTACAGTGAAACATATAAGTGAACAGTATTTAGATAAGGCTAAAGAGGTCTTTGTGGCATTTATGGATTTGGAAAAGGCGTATGACAGGGTGGATAGGGGGGCAATGTGGCAGATGTTGCAAGTGTATGGTGTAGGAGGTAGGTTACTGAAAGCAGTGAAGAGTTTTTACGAGGATAGTGAGGCTCAAGTTAGAGTATGTAGAAAAGAGGGAAATTTTTTCCGAGTAAAAGTAGGCCTTAGACAAGGATGTGTGATGTCACCGTGGTTGTTTAATATATTTATAGATGGGGTTGTAAGAGAAGTAAATGCGAGGGTCTTGGCAAGAGGCGTGGAGTTAAAAGATAAAGAATCACACACAGGGTGGGAGTTGTCACAGCTGCTCTTTGCTGATGACACTGTGCTCTTGGGAGATTCTGAAGAGAAGCTGCAGAGATTGGTGGATGAATTTGGTAGGGTGTGCAAAAGAAGAAAATTAAAGGTGAATACAGGAAAGAGTAAGGTTATGAGGATAACAAAAAGATTAGGTGATGAAAGATTGAATATCAGATTGGAGGGAGAGAGTATGGAGGAGGTGAACGTATTCAGATATTTGGGAGTGGACGTGTCAGCGGATGGGTCTATGAAAGATGAGGTGAATCATAGAATTGATGAGGGAAAAAGAGTGAGTGGTGCACTTAGGAGTCTGTGGAGACAGAGAACTTTGTCCTTGGAGGCAAAGAGGGGAATGTATGAGAGTATAGTTTTACCAACGCTCTTATATGGGTGTGAAGCATGGGTGATGAATGTTGCAGCGAGGAGAAGGCTGGAGGCAGTGGAGATGTCATGTCTGAGGGCAATGTGTGGTGTGAATATAATGCAGAGAGTTCGTAGTTTGGAAGTTAGGAGGAGGTGCGGGATTACCAAAACTGTTGTCCAGAGGGCTGAGGAAGGGTTGTTGAGGTGGTTCGGACATGTAGAGAGAATGGAGCGAAACAGAATAACTTCAAGAGTGTATCAGTCTGTAGTGGAAGGAAGGCGGGGTAGGGGTCGGCCTAGGAAGGGTTGGAGGGAGGGGGTAAAGGAGGTTTTGTGTGCGAGGGGCTTGGACTTCCAGCAGGCATGCGTGAGCGTGTTTGATAGGAGTGAATGGAGACAAATGGTTTTTAATACTTGACGTGCTGTTGGAGTGTGAGCAAAGTAACATTTATGAAGGGATTCAGGGAAACCGGCAGGCCGGACTTGAGTCCTGGAGATGGGAAGTACAGTGCCTGCACTCTGAAGGAGGGGTGTTAATGTTGCAGTTTAAAAACTGTAGTGTAAAGCACCCTTCTGGCAAGACAGTGATGGAGTGAATGATGGTGAAAGTTTTTCTTTTTCGGGCCACCCTGCCTTGGTGGGAATCGCCCAGTGTGATAATAAAAATAATAAAAAATATATATATATATATATATATATATATATATATATTTATATTGTAGTCCCCAATGAGTTTTAGCATGGAATAATTAGACTAACCTTTCTGATAATTTACAGTTGCATTAGCTTGGACTGATGTGAGTGAGGAGGAACAGTTATAAGAAACTGACGGTGTTGTGTTAAGAGCAATGTACTGCTCTTCTGGCACCTCACTCACGTTCTCCTCTAAGGGGCGGCAGATGGTGGCCCAACGTACGTTCTCGCTATTCTTGAAATTTATGTATAAATCTTAGTTAGGAACTTTCCCTATATATTCATACATGGTGATGTTGATCACCTCTGATCTGCAGGTCGAAGAAGTCTCATACTTAATTCTCAGATTTAGTTTAAGTTTATTATTTTTGTTGATATATTCTGGCTCCAATTTTAGCGTTAACCAACAGTTATTTTCGCTAAAGGTGTTTCTCACGTATCTCCTTCGATCCCAGCTCTTTTCGCCCTTTAAAATATCGTAGTTCCAGTTTCTTGTCCCCGTGCCAGTAGCTCGTCCGTAGAAAAATAATGATCCATTACGTATACCATTGAAGTTTTTGTGAACGGTGGCTTTCTCGAACTGGAAACATCCTGAAACAGCACACTGTTATGAGACCCTGATGTAGTGTACAGACAAACACACACATTATCCCAAAACAAACCACACTCCAAACTCACAGCCCCCACCCCACTTTACGCAGTAGAAACCCACAGCGCCCTGTCAGGTCTCCCACTCCTCCCAGCCCCAACAAACTCCTCACAATACAGTGCTGGAGAGAAACTGAAGGTTTGGTACACCAACGCTGATGAAATAATGAGTAAGTGAGAGAAGTTGCACCAAAGAATCACAGAGGCATCACCAGACATCATAGCTCGGATGAAAACCAAGCTCATGGGAATGATAACAGACGCTATCTTTCTAGCTGGATATTGGATCCTGAGGGAAGACAGGAAATAGAGGGGGTGGAGGAGTTGCACTGCTCATCAAAAGCCAATGGAATTTTGAGATGGCAAGGAGAGACAGAGAAGAAGAAAGGGACTACACAATAAGAACACTTCAGAGGCCAAGACAAGAATATGATGAGAGTAACAGAGACATGGTCGGCACAATGGCAGAGGTGGCAAGAAGGGCCCACATGGGCATGAGAAAACTACTGTTTATGGGTGACTTCAATCACAAGGAGATAAATCAGGGAAAGCCTGGAGCCACACAGGGGCCCAGAAACGATAAAGGCTAAGTTGCTGGATGTGGTACTAGAAAACCTCATGTATCAACACGTTAGGGACACTACCAGAGAGAGAGAAAAGAGAGGACGATCCAGCAAAACTGGACTTTGTACTCACAGTGACTAGTTCAGATACTGAGGTCATCACATATGAAAGGCCCCTCAAAGCTAGTGATCATATGGTCTTGAGCTTCTAATACATAGTAGAGTTACAAGTGGAGAGGGAAGCAGGAAGGGTAGGACGAATGAAGCCAAACTACAAAAGAGGTGACCACAAAGGCATGAGGAACTTCCTGCATGAAGTTCAGTGGCAGGAAAATCAATAAATGATATAATGGAATATGTGACAACAATATGCAAGGAAGCAGAGGAGAAGTTCGTACCCAAGGGCAACAGAAATAATGAGAAGGCCAGGACAAGCCGTTGGTTCAGTGGAAAGCGTAGAGATACCAAGACAAAACGTGCTAGAGAATGGAAGAACTATAAAGGACAAAGGACTCAGGAAAATAAGATTAGTCGAACAGTCAGAAATGCATATGCACAGATACGGCGAAGGCCCAGCAACAATACGAAAGTGACATAGCAGCGAAAGCCAAGTGTGACCCGAAGCTGTTGTGCAGTCACATCAGGAGGAAAACAACAGACAAAGACCAGGCAATCATGCTGAAGAAAGAAGGAGGGGTGATCACAAGAAATGACCAAGAAGTATGTGAAGAAAAGATTTGAAGAGGTATTTACAGTGGAAACGGAAAGGACCCCAGAAAAGCTGAGTGGTGGGTACACCTTCAAGTGCTGGTCACAATTCATACAACTGAGGAGGAGGTGAAAAGGCTGCTAAGTGAACTAGATGCCTCAAAGGTGATGGGGCCAGACAACATCTCTCCATGGGTCCAGAGAGAGGGAGCAGAGGTGCTCTGTGTATCACTAACAACAATCTTCAACACATTTATCGAAACGGGGCGACTACCTGAGATGTGGAAGACAGCAAATGTAGTCCCAGTTTTTAAGAAAGGAGACAGACACACAGCACTGGTCAGTGACCAGTGTCACTGACCTGTATATTATTCGAAGTCATGTAAAATATTATCAGAAGAAGAGTAGTGGACCACCTAGAAAGGACTGAGCTTATTCAGGACAACCAGCACTCTTTCAGGGAAGGGAAATCCTGTTTCACAAACCTACTGAAGTTCTATGTCAAGGTGACGGCAGTAAGGCAAGAGAGAGAGAGAGAGAGAGAGAGAGAGAGAGAGAGAGAGAGAGAGAGAGAGAGAGAGAGAGAGAGAGAGAGAGAGAGAGAGAGAGAGAGAGAGAGAGAGAGAGAGAGAGAGAGAGGGTTGGGTACGTAGCATTTTCTTGAACTGTAAGAAGGCTTTTGATACAGTTCCATACAAGAGATTAGTGCAAAAGATGGAGGAAGAGGCAGGTATAACAGGGAAGGCACTGCAATAGATTGGAGAATACCTGACAGGAAGGCAACAGTGAGTCATGGTATGCAACGAGGTGTCAAACTGGGCACGTGTGACAAGTGGGGTTCCACAAGGGTCGGTCCTAGGAGAGGTGCTGTTCCTGGTGTATGTGAATGACATAACAGAAAGGATAAAATCAGAAGCGTCCCTATTTGCAGATGATGTAAAGCTAATGAGGAGAATTCAATTGGACGAGGATCAGGCAGGACTACAAAGGGATCTAGAGAGACTGCAAGCCTGGTCCAGCAACTGACTTCTATAGTTTAACCCCACCAAGTGCACAGTCATGAAGATCGGGGAAGGACAAAGAAGACCGCAGACAGGGTACAGTCTAGGGGGCCAATGACTGCAAACCTTAATCAAGGAAAAAGACCTTGGAGTGAGCATAATACCGAACACATCTGATGTGCACATCAACCAAATAACTGCTGAAGCATATGGGCGACCAGCCTACCTAAGAATGGTGTTCTGACACCTCAGTAAGGAATCGTTCAGGACTCTGTGCACAGTGTACGTCAGGCCTATCCTGAAGTATGCAGCACCAGTTTGGAACCTACACCTGGTCAAGTACGTTAAAAAAAGTAGAGAAAGTGCAAAGGTTTCCAACGAGACTAGTCCTGGAGTTAAGGAGCATGTCCTACGAGGAGAGCCCAAGGGAAATCGACCCGACGACACTGGAGGACAGGAGAAAAAGGCGGGAGGCATGACAACGACATATGAAATACTGAGAGGACTTGACAAGGTGGACAGAGACAGGATGTTCCAGAGATGGGACACAGCAACAAGGGGTCACAACTGGAAGTAGAAAACTCAGATGAGTCACAGGGTTGTTAGGAAGTATTTCTTCAGTCATAGAGTTGTCAGGAAGTGGAGTAGTCTGGAGAGTGATGTAATGGAGGCAGAATTCATACGTAGCTTTAAGATGAGGTATGATGAAGCTCATGGAGCAGGCAGAGAGTAGACCTAGTAGCGACCTATGAAGAGGCGGTGCCAGGAGCTATGAATCGACCCCTGCAACCACAGGTTAGGATAGGTAAGGTTTGTCAGGAAACAGGACAAGTGTTTTCTGATGTAGGTCTTTGTCATGTGATGACCCCCATTGGAGCTTTTCGTCATCTGACCAAGGCTTACTGGTCCACCTCTTTAAAAACTAATGGTTATTGTTATTATAACCATTTGAAATAGATATTGCAACCACAATTAGGTGAGTACCCACAAAGACACACACACACACATACGTATTGATGTACCTCAACTGCAACAGAACAAAAGGGGAAAGGCCAGAAACTGAAAGAGAGGGTATATAGACACAGGGAGGATAGAGAAGCACAGACGGAGATGAGCAGGAGAACCCAGACTCAGGAGGAAGTGCAAATACAGCCTCCCTCGGAATCACCTACAGAAGGAACTCAACCACAACAACCTCAATGTGACCAAACAATTTAACTCAAAACTCACACACCATACCCACTGTTCCCACTCCCTTTGTCACAAACTCTACCCCCACAGAAACTTTCCATAGTTCCCTGCCAGGTCTCCCATTCCCCAACCCCAACGTTCACCCCAGACTACAGTTTTAGAAAAGCAGTTGAAGGTTTGGTATACAAATGAGGATGGAATAACAAATAAATGTAAGGAGTGGCATGAAAGAATCAAGGAGATGTCCCCAGACATCATAGCACTCACAGAAACGAAACTTACTGGGATTATAACAGATGCAATCTTCCAATCCAGATATTAGATCCTGAGGGAAGATAGTGGGTTGTAGATGAATGGATCAGAGAACTGACAAGTTGATACATTAGATTTATGTGCAACACTTGGGTATCTTTAATAAGAACATAAGAAAGAAGGATGACTGCAGCAGGCCTACTGACCCATGTGAGGCAAGTCCATGTCTCTCCCCAGCATAGACCAATGACCCATCTAGTCAGGTCACTTCCACTTAAGGAAGGAGCACAGCATAAAACCTAGCTGCACAAGCCATTCAGGTCCAACTCACATCCACCCACACCCACTCCTTTATTTATCTAACCTATTTTTAAAACTACACAACGTCTCAGCTTCTATGATGGTACTCGGGAGTTTGTTCCACTCACCCACAACTCTATTAAAAAAGCAGTGCTTTCATATATCCTTCCTGTATCCGAACTTTTCCAACTTGAAACCATTGCAGCGAGTCCTATCTTGGCTGGATATTTTCAGCACGCTATTTACATCCCCTTTATTTATTTCTGGTTTCCAGTTATACACCTCAGTCACATCCCCCCTAATTCTACGCCTTTCTAGAGAGTGCAGATTCAGGGCCCTCAGTCTGTTCTCATAGGGAAGATTTCTGATACATGGGATCAACTTTGTCATCCTCCTCTGTACGTTTTCCAGTACATTTATATCCATTCTGTTATGCGATGACTAGAACTGTGCAGCACACTCTAAATGAGGCCTAACCAAGGATGTATAGAGTTGAAGAACAACCTGAGGACTTCTGTTATTTATACTTCTTGATATGAAGCCAAAGATTCTGTTAGCTTTATTGCGAACACTTATGCACTGTTGTCTTGGTTTCAGATTACTGCTAACCAGATCTCCTAAATTCTTTTCGCAATCAGCAGTATTAAGACCTACATTATTCAGTTTATATGTGGCATGGTCATTTTCTTGTCCAACATTTAGAACTTTGCAGTTAACTATATTAAACTGCATCTGTCGCTTCTCTGACCATTGCATCAGTCTATTCAAATCATCCTGGAGTGCTCTAATGTCCTCATTAGAATGAATTGGGAGGCCTATTTTGGTGTCATCAGCAAATTTGCTTATGTCGCTATTTATTCCCTCATCTATGTCGTTTATACACATCGTGACAAGCAGAGCACCGCTTGTGACGTGCCCCCATTCTGATTTCTCCCAATTTATGCAAACTCTCTGCTTCCTGTTTGTCAACCATGCCTCTACCCATGAAAAAAATTTCCTCTTCCTATTCCGTGTGCCTTAAGTTTCCTCAATAGCCTCTGATGTGGAACTCTATCGAAAGCTTTACTGAAGTCCATATACACAATATCATATTCATTACCATGATCTACCTCCTCAAACACCTTAATGAAGAAAGTTAGTAAATTCGTGCGACAGGAACGCCCCTTTGTAAAACCGTGTTGAGATACATTGATCAATTTATGCCTTTCAAGATTGCTGCAAATTGTCTCAGCAGTTATTGATTCCATAAATTTCCCCACTATGGAGGTAAGGCTTATTGGTCTATAGTTCGAAGCTAAGGACCTGTCACCTGCCTTGTAAATAGATATTACATTTGCCATTTTCCACTTATCAGGCACTATGCCAGTTTGTAGTGATATGTTGAAAAGATTAGCCAAAAGTTTGCAACCCTTGCAAACAGTTCATCAGGACCTGGGGATTTGTTAGGTTTTAATTTCTCTATTTGTCTGAGGACCATGTCACTAGTTACCGCAATCATGCATAGTTTATTATCGTCCTGTTCTACATAATTTATTATTTCTGGAATTTTGCTAGTATCTTCCTGAGTAAAAACTGAGAGGAAGTAAGTATTAAAATTTCACACATATCCTTATCACTGTCAGAAATCTGACCTGAGTTGCTCTTAAGTGGGCCTATCTTGTCCCTAATCTTACTTCTGTATACCTGAAAGAACCCTTTTGGGTTAGTCTTCGAATTCCTTGCGACTTTATCCTTATAATCCCTTTTTGCTTTTCTTGTTCCTTTTTTTTATTGCTCTCTTTAATTGAATATATTGATTTCTTAAATGCCCATCTCCTCTTTTGATAAACCTGTATATGCCTCTCTTTTGACCAATGATATGTTTTAATCTATTGTTCATCCATTTGGGATCATTTTTGTTAGATCTAATTTCCCTACTTGGAATAAAAGTTGTCTGGGCAGCTAGAACTATGCTCTGAAAAATGTCATATTGGCAACCAACACCACCTACCTGACCCATAGTCAGGTCATCCCAATTTAGCCCACCCATGTAATTTCTCAGTCCCATGAAATTGGCCAAGCGAAAGTCTGGGACAGAAATTTGACTGCAGTTATCTGGGTAATTCCATGATATATTGAAACTAAGTAATTTGTGATCACTTTCCCCAAGCTCACCATTATTTGAAGATTATTAATTAGTGATTCTTTGTTGGCAAGAACCAAGTCAAGCAGGTTGTTTCCTCTAGTTGGTTCTGTCACAAACTGTTTTAAAAAACAATTCTGAACTGTATCAAGAAAGTCATTAGACTGAAGATTTCCTGTCACAGTGTTCCAGTCAGTTTGTCTAAAATTAAAATCTCACATTAACACAACATTTTTTCATATCTGGACGCCTTATGAATTTCAGCCCATAGCAGCTTACTGCACTCCCTGTCAAGGTTTGGGGGCCTATAAATCACACACAAAATTAATTTTTCAGGCCCCTCGAGAAACTATAGCCAAGCAGATTCTGTGTCCGATGTTTCTAATCTTATATCTCTAACACAACAACTTAAATTTTCTATGACATACATCGCCACTCCAATCCCACTTCCCGTTGACCCTATCTGTGTGGAATAGTTTATAACCCTGTATGTTGCATTCAGAAGGCATTTCTCTATTTTTCAGGTTGAACCAGGTCTCTGTTATACCAATAATATCTACATTACCTTCACTTGCAAGTAATCTTAGCTCTGTCTTATTTCTTGACTCCTACTATTTGTATAGTAAACCTTAAGAGAGCTAGACACTCTCTTTGTTTGTTGATCAGTTGATTTGCCTTTACTAGCAACTTTATTTAGAATATTGTCTTTTAAACATATCCCTGAGATATGCTGCTGTTTCCAACCTTAATACTGCAGCCTGATTGTTTCCCAAAAACACCCATGCCTCTATAATCTATCAGTTTAAAGTCCTAGACAAGTCATCAATTACCCTCTCAATCGAACTGGCTAATGCAACCACTCCAGCCCCAGAGAGATGAACCCCATCCCTTGCATTCATATCACGTTTGCCAGAGAATTTGTCCCAGTTATCAATGAATGGGATTGCAAGTTCCTTTCAGTAGATGTCTAGCCAGCAATTTATACAAATTTTGCTAAACATCCATTCATTGCCCACTCTCTTTCTAGGCAAGATGCTACATGTGATTGGGATCCCTCCCTTAGCCCTAACTACTCCTATGGCTGACCTGTACTTATCCAGTAGCTCCTGTCTCCTGTTTTTCTCAGTGTCATTTCCTCCAGCACTAAGACAGATAATGGGCTTGTTCCCATTACCTGACATAATATTATCCAACTTGCTGACTATGTCACCAATATGAGCTCTTGGGAGGCACACCCTCTGTCTGACCTTTCTATCTCTGTTACAAAAAGCATGGTCCATATATCTTACCTTAGAGTCTCCAACAATCAGAATATTCTTACCTTGATTAGCAGGGGAGTCAGTAGTACCTTTAGCCTCACTAACTACAGAAGTAAGCTCGTCCTGGAGAACAGAGAATCGATTTCCTACCTTCATATCTTCTCTATTAACCTTCCTTATTTTCCTTCCTGAATTGTGAAGCACTTGCCAATTAAAGCAGCTGCCACTCTCACTGCTGGTAACCATTTCCTCCTTACTAGCTCCAACCATCTTATGCTGGCTCCCAAACCCACCTAGGCGAAGCTTCAGCCTCCTAATGAGGAAACATTTCACCACACAGTGGCTTCATCAGTCCTTACAAAGGAAAATGGTGAAGAACTAGAGTATGAGATAATCAGTCCTTCAGCCTTGAGTCGATGTAATCAGTCCAGTCCTGAAAAGAATACAGCATATGTGCGAAGAAGAGGCTTATATACTGTAGACAGGTGAGGTGCAGTAGTTGTAGGTGGCATCACATTTGACAAAACCAAATGTGGAAGTAAGTCATGCCTAAAGGATAGGCAACTGAAGAATTCCCTGTATTAAAGATCCTAAGATGTTGCTGTGTCTGACAGGAAAGAAAATGAATGACTCAGAGAACCAAAAAGTTGATAAATTAGACACATGTGCAACACTTGGGTATCCTGTTCTTCACCATACTCCTTTGTATGGACTGATGAAGCCACTGTATGGTGTTGCACATGTGTGTAATTTATCAACTTGTCGGTCCTCTGAACCATTCATCAACATTCCTGTCAGACACAGCAACATCTTAGGATCTTTAATACAGGGAATTCTTCAGTTGCCTATCCTTTAGGCATGACCTACTTCCACAATTGGTTTTGTCAAATGTGATACCACCTACAACTGCTGCACCTCATCTGCCTACAGAATATAAGCCACTTTTTCGCACATATGCTGTATTCTTTTCTAGATTGATGGACTGATCACATCGACTCAAGGCTGAGGGATTGATTACCTCATACTCCTCTTGTTCTTCACCATTCTCCTTCATATGGACTGATGACGCCACTGTGTGGCGAAACGTTTCCTCATTAAAGATACCCAAGTGTTGCTCATGTGTCTAATTTATCAAGATAGAGGGAGCAGAGGGGGAGGAGGAGTTGCACTGCTCATTAAAAATTTATGAGGGCTTGAGAAAATGAAAGGAATGAACGAAATGAGCGAAATGAACTACATAGAAGGTACAGTTCAGTTTGGCGGACATAAGGTACTCATTGCAGTGATGTACAACCCGGCACAGAACTGCAGGAGGCCAAGAGAAGAATATGAAAAGAGCAACAGAGCAATGGTCGACACACTAGCTGAGGTGGCCAGAAGAGCTCACATGGGTAGAGCAAAGCTACTAGTTATCGGTGATTTCAATCACAAGGAGACTGATTTGGAAAACCTTGAGCCTCAAGGGGATGAGGGGGGGGGTCCTGAAACATGGAGAGCCAAGATGATAGATGTGAGACTGGGAAACCTCATGCATCAACATATTAAAGGACACTACCAGAGAGAGAGTGGTGAGGATGAACCAGCAAGACTGGATCTCGTATTCACCTTGAGAAGCTCAGACATCACATATGAAAGGCCTCTCGGAGCTAGGGGCCACGGGGTTCTGATCTTTGAATACATAGTTACAAGTGGAGAGGGTAAAAGGAATACGATGGGAAAGGCCAAACTACAAAAGGGGGGAGTACATAGACATGAGGAACTTTCTGCAGGAGGTTCAGTGGAAAAGAGAATTGGTAGGAAAATTAACGAAACGATGAACTACATGACAACAAAATGCAAGGAGGCAGAGTAGAGGTTTGTTCTCAAGAGCAACAGAACTATTGGGAAGACCAGAACGAGCCCTTGGTTTACCCAAAGGTGTAGGTAGACAAAGGACCCAGGAATATAAAGAGATTAATTGAAGAGCCAGAAACGAGTATGCACAGATAACGAAGGAGGCCCAACGACAGTACAAAAACGACATTGCATCAAAAGTCAAGGAAGGTAGGGAGCTCACAAGGAATGACCAAGAAGTATGTGAGGAGCTCAGTATGAGATTTAAGGAAGTATTTACATTGGAGACAGAAAGGACTCTGGGAAGTCAGAACAAGGGAGTACACCAACAAGGGATATACCAACAGGTGCTGGAGGAAATACACACAACCGAGGAGGAGGAGGAAAAGCTGCTAAGTGTACTTGATACCTCAAAGATGGTGGAACCGGACAACATCTCTCCGTGGGGCCTTAGAGAGGGAGCAGAGATGATGTGTGTGCTACTAACAACTTTCAACACATCCATTGAAACTGGGTAACTACCTGAGACATGGAAGATGGCAAATGTAGTCCCTATATTTAAGAAAGCAAACAGACACAAGACACTAAACTACAGACCAGTGTCACTGACGTGTATAGTATGCAAAGTCATGGAGAAGATTATTAGGAGGAGAATGGTGGAGCACCTAGAACAGAACCAGCTTATAAACGACAACCAGCACGGATTCAGGGAACAAAATTCTGTGTCGCAGACATACTGGAGTTGTATGACAAGGTAACAGAAGAAAGACGAGGCGGAGATGGGAGGGTAAATTGCATTTTCTTGGACTGCAAGAAGGCAGTAGTGCAAAAGCTAGAGGATCAGGCATGCATAAGAGGAAGAGCACTGCAATGGATCAAGGAAGACCTGACAGGGAGGTAACAACGAGTCATGGTACGTGACGTGGTGT